>NW_025534858.1:0-144210 GCF_020615455.1 Coregonus clupeaformis
TGTGCTCATGCTTCATGTGAGTAATCTAAACACAGTACCAGCACTTTGAATAGTTGGTTTAATAATAATTTATTGAGAATATTGTCTTATTGCTGCCCCACAAGGACCGGTCACGCAGACAACCGGTAGAGTAGGTTCAAATTTGACATCATTTTAAATACAGATGTTTCATACAAATTGGTGAATTTAGAAATTCACCAGTCTGGTCCCCAGCAGGCAAGCTAGCTAACGTACATGGCTGTATACAACCACATCTAGCTAGTTGGCTAATGGTATACCTGGGCAGAAGATATAGCTAGCTAGCTACTTTTCTAAAGTTCGACTACAATGTAGGATAGTTAGCTAGCTACCTAGCTAGTAGTTACGACTTCAGGCCGTGACAAGTCATTACAGCTAAACACATCATGGAGGTCTGTCCACATGAGTCAGCTTCCCTTGAAAGAAGCACAACTAGCTACGTGCTCTAAAAGGGACAGCAGAAACAGAGTGTACAATGCGCAAGCTCCGAACCGTTTGCAGAATCCTCACTGGTTCAGATTCGGATATTTAGCAAAACTGCCTCTGATCAGACAAGCCCACTGTAGCTATGTCATTAGCCACACAACCTGCGTCCGCACGAACTCTGGCAAGCTAGCCAGCTAGCTAAATTAAGCTAGGTAGCTAGCTGGCTAGACAAATCAATTTGGCTAGCTAGCTAAATTAAGCTAGGTAGCTAGCTGGGTAGACAAATCAATTAAAGTTCACGTTTGACCATATATCATTTGTATTCATTCTTTGCTTATAACTCGTCGGCACTTTTAACAAATCACCCATATCTAAATGCTAAACTAGCAAGTTAGCTAACATAACCAGTTATGAAAATCTACACTGGGATAAGCAGGCCTGTCGCATCAGCCAGAGCAGGTGGGCCATGCACATACACGCAGCAATCTTCAACAACAACTACAAATTGTCAAAGGAAAATAACACCTGTTGGGGTCTTTTGAATGTGTTATTTTCTCCACACAACACGTGCACATACGATTTTGCCCATTTTTATATTTTAATCTAACCCTGCTTCGAGTACTGTTGGCTAATTTGAATGGAGGCTCCTCGGGCCTGTACCATGCTGGTGTTTCAATGGGGAAATAGGCTTTTCGTGCTTAGGGAAGCATTAGCAAGCAATTTCATCACGCTTTTCAATGACACAAGTCACCACTATATTTCGGGCAAGGAACACATCTAGAAATGTAATATATTATTTGACTACTTTTTCATTAATCTTGTGTCAAAACGTGAAACAGTAAAAAAAATCCTAGACGTATCAGCAGCGTGAAGAGTTCTAACGTTACCTGGTTAACGTTACTGTGAGAAGCCATGCTCCCGGTGAGATTGTCTTTTCCAATCAGAAGATGGACGTTCTCCGGGGAAGATGTTAGTTTTTTTGTAATAATTATTACAAAAGACGGCCTAATTCGACATCTTTTTCATTTTCTCGACAATGTACTGACAGTTGTATTTTTAGGTTGTTTTATTGCTCCAGCATATCACGCTGCTTCCCCCGCCGTCGCCGCCATTTCTGTTTCGCCTCCTTGCTTCTGGCCTGCGCGCGCCGCGGATGGGTAGTGTTTTCTGGGAACGCGTTCGTTCACGTCCGGGTAGGAGGGTATAGTAGAGAACGTTTGACAGCTTGAGTAGGTGCGAAAAGAGCTGTCAGCTATGTATTATTTAGGACAGACAGATTGTGTTGTTATAACGAAGATTTATTGATAATTCAACATTCCATCCATGCATATTTGTTCACAAAAAAAGGGAAATGTGGGGAAAAAATGAAATGTATATATACACTACCAGTCAAAAGTTTGGACACACCTACTCATTCAAGGGTTTTTCTTTATTTTAAAAAATGTTTACATTGTAGAATAATAGTGAAGACATCAAAACTATGAAATAACACATATGGAATCATCTAGTAACCAAAAAAGTGTTAAACAAATCAAAATATATTTTATATTTGAGATTCTTCAAATACATTTACATTTACATCATTTAGCAGACGCTCTTATCCAGAGCGACTTACAAATTGGTGCATTCAACTTATGATAGCCAGTGGGACAACCACTTTGATCAGAGCCTGAAGGTAAGGAGGTTTCGTTCCCCTCACAGCTCCGTAGGCAAGCACCATGGTCTTGTAGTAGTAGCCAGCCCTTTGCCTTGATGACAGCTTTGCACACTCTTGGTATTCTCTCAACCAGCTTCATGAGGTAGTCACCTGGAATGCATTTCGATTAACAGGTGTGCCTTCTTTAAAAGTTTATTTTCTTCTTAATGCGTTTGAGGCAAAAACCATCAAGCGCTATGATGAAACTGGCTCTCAAGTTCATTAGAGTTACCAGCCTCAGAAATTCCAGCCCAAATAAATGCTTCACAGAGTTCAAGTAACAGACACATCTCAACATCAACTGTTCAGAGGAGACTGTGTGAATCAGGCCTTCATGGTCGAATTGCTGCAAAGAAACCACTACTAAAGGACACCAATAAGAAGAGACTTGCTTGGGCCAAGAAACACGAGCAATAGATATTAGACATTAAGTTCCATTATAAGCAACACATCACATGTAAAGAAACTGTAAGAGTTTCCTGACACCTCACAAGTCAACACAAGTCATCGGTGTTACCCTACCGGATGTGCCCTCCGAATATGTCAGTGATGGGGGTGCGGACAAAGTCAGCTTGACGGGTAATGGAGGTCTTGTTTCGGGGGCCCACTTGCTCCCATTCCTCATCGCTCCCCTCCTCCTTATCAGCAGCATCGTCATCCACACCTGACTGGGATTCTGGGCCATTGGGTGTGGGGGCTTCTGATCAAGACAGGAGAAGAGACAACTGATTTAGAAGTAGTGCTGTGATCTATTGCTTGGGCCAAGAAACACTAGCAATGGACATTAGACCGGTGGAAATGTGTCCTTTGGTCTGGAGTCCAAATTTGAGATTTTGGGTTCAAACCGCCGTGTCTTTGTGAGATGTGGTGTGGGTGAATGGATTATCTCCGCATGTGTAGTTCCCACCGTAAAGCATGGCGGAGGGGGTGTTATGGTGTGGGGGTGTTTTGCTGGTGACACTGTCTGTGATTTACTTAGAATTCAAGGCACACTTAACCAGCATGGCTACCACAGCATTCTGCAGCGATACGCCATCCCATCTGGTTTGGGCTTAGTGGGACAATCATTTGTTTTTCAACAGGACAATGACCCAACACACCTCCAGGCTGTGTAAGGGCTATTTTACCAAGAAGGAGAGTGATGGAGTGCTGCATCAGATGACCTGGCCTCCACAATCCCCCGACCTCAACCCAATTGAGAAGGCTTGGGATGAGTCAGATGGCAGAGTGAAGGAAAAGCAGCCAACAAGTGCTCAGCATATGTGGGAACTCCTTCAAGATTGTTGGAAAAGCATTCCAGGTGAAGCTGGTTGAGAGAATGCCAAGCGTGTGCAAAGCTGTCCTCAAGGCAAAGGGTGGCTATTTGAAGAATCTCAAATATAACATATATTTTGATTTGTTTAACACTTTTCTAGTTACTACATGATTCCATATGGGTTATTTAATAGTTTTGATGTCTTCACTATTATTCTACAATGTAAAAAATAAAGAAATATCCTTGAATGAGTAGGTGTGTCCAAACTTTTGACTGGTACTGTATATATATATATAACTACCACCCCTTCCCACTACTTTGGCACCAAAAGATCCTACCCCCCTGGAAGCTGGAACCCCTTCTCTCAAACCCCCCTGTAGTCCTTCTGCACTAAAATCTCTGACACCCAAAAACTTCTCTGCTACTAACAATTCAATCTTCTGGGATTTCCTTTCCATCTGTGCGGTGCAATTAATGACCATAGCAATAAACGCCAAGAAGCCAACCTTACTAAAGCATAAACTGTTCGGATCCCTACTACTCACAGGGATCCTCTCAGGCTCCCTCACCCTATCCTCTACTTTCATCACCGCATCAGCATACGAAACTTTCTGCGCTGCTCTCACCCTGGAAACGTCAACCTGTCTCACTCGCACAGGACATTTCTGATCCCCAGCAACATGGCCACCTCCACAATTTGAAGCACCACTTTTTCCACCGAAACTACACACTCCTTCGTCCCATGCTCTCAGAATGCTGTTTTGGTAGTAGGGGGTGGAGTTCTATAGGGCGTACAGGTGAGAGGGAGGAGCTTGGAGAGGAAAGAAGTGCCAAGATACAGGAAACGTAAAATACGTAAATAATCCAATCATTCGCACAAATTAATCCAGATAAGAACCAGAATTAAGAGGTAATGTTAATCTTTCTTCTATGATTCTTCATTCATCAATTCGTTATCGTCGTCTCAATGTTTGGTTCGCTTCAACCAACAGCATACCTGTGAGCCTTATCGTTCGTCAGAGGTTACATGGAAATGCATGTATGTTTTTATCTTCACCATCAAATACACTGACCAACGTTACTGCCTAGTGCCTACTACCCTCGAGTCACAACCTGGTCTCAGAGCATTTCGTATTATTCTGTATGTAAATCTGAGACACTCCATTTAATATGATATGTTACTTTTAGTATGGTATGTATTAATTTGTGGATGTCCATCCCACATTTCGTATGATAGGTTATGAATTACAATTCGTATTATATGTTATGAATTTGCGAAACGTACAATATGTTACTAATTTGCAAAAACATACTATATTTGACAAATTTGCAAAACGTATATGTTACGAATTCTAGCTAGGTGGCTAACGTTAGCTAGGCTAGGGGTTAAGGTTAGGGTTAAATTTAGGAGTTAGGTTAAAGGGTTAAGGTTAGGATTAGGGGAAGGGTTAGCTAAAATAGTTAAGGTTAGGGGAAGGGTTAGCCAACATGCTAAGTAGTGGCAAGGTAGCAAAAAAAAGTAGTTGAAAAGTTGCTAACTAGCTAAAGTTGTCCGTGATGAGATTCGAACTCGCAACTTTTGGGTTGCTAGACGTTCGCGTTATACTTTCGTTTTTGCCTTAAGTAACCATCTGTCTTATGTAACCATAACTAACGTCATACTAAAGCGAGTATCTCGGATTTACGTACACAATAATACGAAATGCTCTGAGACCAGGTTCCCGAGTCAGTGTCAGCATTTTTGATTTGACGTTTTTAATGTTTGTCAATGTTTTTCAGTGTTCATTCAGTTGTGTGCAGATTCATGACAGTATCATTCGAGTTGGGTCTGACTGTGACCCGCATCCTGGGCGGTTCTTACCTGACCAGGTTAGAACCACCCAGGAAAAACCAGCCCAAAACTTCCTCCCTCTTTCATTTGGCTCCAGGCTACTTCCTCATTCTATGGGTAGCAGTGAGTCATGGGTAACTGCTTCCCACTGGGCAGCTGTATCACAGTGTTGCCGGCGGTACTGTGACCCGTAGAATGAGGAAATAGCCAGGAGACAATAAAAAGAGAAGCATCCAGGAGCCAATTGAAAGAGGGGGCGGGTTTTTCCTGGGCAGTTCTTGCCTGGGAGGGCATATTGTATAATTCAGGTTTCATCCCTGCCCCAGGGCTCCTTAAGGAGAGATACCCCTTACTGCTGTTGTTAGATTTCTCCATCTTTACTCCGTAGTCATTTCTGAATCGGAGGAATGCCACATGTGGTATAACTGTCACTAGTGTCAACAAGCATTGCAACCAATGTTTATTAGGCCTACATGCACAAATAATAGATTGGGATTGTCATCTGATCTCCCTGAGATATCTGTATGACAACTTTACACTAATACTCAATTGATCATGGCAATATTCATTCTAATAATTTTTCTGAGAAGCGGCCAAGAGACCAGACAATGCCAGAGAGGAGCAGATACCTGGAGAGGGATGAGTATGACAAGAGGCACAACAGCAGGGAGCGGGACCACTCTCACGACAGAGGAAGCTCCTCACATGAAGAGAAAGACTGGGAAAGGCAAAGAGAGAGAGACCGGAGGAAGAGAGACAAAATGGATGAGAGATACAGGGATGAGAAGGGCTCTGGCGATGACAGGAGGGACAGAGAGAAGGACTACTCTGACAGACAGCGGGATATGACACCCCATTCGCACAAGGACCCACCACCTGACCACAGAGGCGGTAGTCAACAAGGACAACAGAGAGTGTAAGAGACCATCTGACTGCCACAGAGTTGCTTCCACAGTGACCATCCTGGGCATGGGCAATTCCAAGGTAACAGAATGATGCTGAGACTCAGATTTTTCACTTTAAATTATGTAAAACAAAAACCAATGATTGCAAAATCATAACAAACCATACTGTACAACTCTATGCACAAGGACTACCTAATTTCCACTTTTTTTTTTTACAAAAACATTTACTTCAAGAACAGTGCAGACGCAAAGTTTGGTAACAGAATGACGGTCAAATTGCATTGCATGTTCTTCAAGTGTCATGCAGATTCAATATAAATAATTTCTGTAAAATAGTATATAGTTTCATTAAAATGAAAATAGCTTCTTCAAGAGGGGAAAAGAAAATAGCTGTAGGTAGACAGGTTGGCTGACAACATCACGAAAATGATACACACGCATCGATGTAGCCGCGCGTTATGATTCTGTATGGTCAGATAGCTAGCAACAATGACAAGAAGCTGCTTTGTGGGGAATCGTAGGTGGCTCGTTTCAGCTCGTTGTATCTTGTTATTGATAGCATGTCTTGTTTTGAGGTGTTTTGACTGATTTCATGTCGATGCTAATATGGCAAACATTTGCTAGCTAGCTAACCAACAAATGTAATAATGTATTTGAGACAAGTGCTCATTGTGAAAATGTTTTCAATAAACATTTGGAGAAAAATATAGTTAACAACAATCTAAGCCAACCCTGTCTGTTTTGCCCCATAGTTGAGCACATGTTGGTTTTGTTGATAAACAACCAACCCCTCTATGGGCAGAGAGGTTTGGAACTCTTTCTTATTGGTCTATTAACTAATTTACCGCCTGGTGATGTCACCAAAACTCAGTCCCACCAAAACTGGCTGAAATTGACATTAGAAGGGCATTATCATCATTTTCACAGTATTATTCCAACCTCAGTGTGGAAATATACACTGAGTGTACAAAACAATAGGAACACCTTCTTAATATTGAGTTGCACCCCCTTTTGCCCTCAGAACAGCCTCAATTCGTCAGGGCATGGATTCTAGAAGGTGTCTAAAGCGTTCCACAGGGAGGCTGGCCTATGTTGACTCCAATGCTTCCCACAGTTGTCAAATTGGCTGGATATCCTTTGGGTGGTAGATCATTTTTGATACACATGGGAAACTGTTCAGCATGAGAAACCCAGCAGCGTTGCAGTTCTTGACACACTCAAACCGGCGTGCCTGGCACCTACTACCATACCCCATTCAAAGTCACTTAAATCTGTTGTCTTGCCCATTCACCCTCTGAATGGCACACATGCACAATCCATGTCTCAATTGTCTCAAGGCTTAAAAATCCTTAATCTACACTGATTGAAGTAGATTTAACAAGTGACACGAATAAGGGATCATAGCTTTTACCTGGTCAGTCTGTCATGGAAAGAGCAGGTGTTCCTAATGTTTTGTACAATCAGTGTATATAAAACACAGGAAAAGTAATCCTTGTGCATATAGTTGGATGGTTTATTTAACTTTCCAATCATTGGTTTTTGTTTGGCATACATTTTATAGTGAGAAATCAGAGTCTGCATCATTCTGTTACCATGGAATTGCCCGCGTATACCGTACAGTCTGAGAAAGCTCCGGTTTCACTGGTTTGGGATTGACTCCTTGTAATGAAGTAACTGTCTGCCAGTGTTTGAATGGCACATTGACTCTTGGGGTGCCCAAAGTAAATATACACCCCTGGAATACGAAATCTGCTCTCTGCCATGTAGGAGGCTTGTGGTGTGGTGGGTTTATGTGGTGTAGTTTCAACGTAAGATTTGGCAGGCATCAACTTCTGATTTTGTCTTTGCAGGTATACAGAAGCCTCCACGCCTCCTTCCATGGGGGAATACTATGAGCCACAACACAGACAGGCTCTGTACAACCTCAGATATGCCTTAACAGCCAGAGGCAAGTCATGTTTATATTAAAGAACAAACAGCAACACAACTGAAATGTTGTAGGATTGTGTGTGGGTGAATCTCGCTGGTAAGGTGTAGTAGGCGTTGTTCTGTCTGTTTGATTGGTCCACAAGGAACCAAACGGGGAGGGACGTACCTGAATTTGTCCAATAGAAACTCTCGTTTTTGTTGGAGTGAACGGTTTCCGTTGCAAAACGTTTTGGACTAATGATTACACCCCTGTTGTAGGAATGAGCTGACCAACCACATGACCAGGCCTCTGTGGGTACAGGGTCTTTATAATGAGGGGATTGGAGTTTTGTATTATAGTATGCGTATTACTCAACGTTTAAGAATTATTGGGTTTTCTTTCTCCAAATTGGATGATTATCCATGATATGCAGTACGTATGTTTAATTCGCACTATATGGCATACTGTATGTTCTATCTCCCTCTGTTGAGGTGGAATTCCCACCAAAATTAACCATCACTCCATGAGGCAGTGTTGGTCGTACTCAGATCAACCTCAATTTAGCTGCATTGTTGCATCATCCTCCCTCTCTTGTGAAATGTATAACATGACCTTCAACTCAGCTCGCCATCTCCCGAGACTCTTACTGTATGATAAGTAATGTCTTTCGCCCTTTCTTAATCTGTTCTGTTCAGGTCTGTGCCAGATAATGGAGGTCTTTGTAAACCTGCTGATAGTCATCTGCTCAGGAGTGACCTACAGTAACTCAGGGGGTTACCGGGACCTGGCCAGCCTCGGGGGTATCTACCAGTACTACTTTGGAGGAGCACAGGCTTTCACTGGAGCCGACGTAGACAGGGTCAAGGAGCTGGACAAGCTGTTCCACCAGCTCAAGCTGCCTCCATACATCTTCAGCATGGCCTGTGGAGGGGCTCTGATGGTCTATGCCTGCATTATTCTGGCTTTGGGGATCCTGAGAGTCCCTTACCGCTGGCCCCATGTGCTGCTGGGTGAGGCCCTGGTGAACCTCCTGATCGGCCTGGGCTACATCCCTGCCCTGGCCTTCTACTTCATCAAGCTGCAGGAGACCTACGACAACCCCATCTGCACAGAGAGGGAAGCACTCTACAAGAGCAAAGGGCATCAGGGCTTTGCATGTGCACTCAATGGAGCAGACATCGCTGGAGGCCTCTTCGGGGTGCTTGGAGTCATCGTTTTCATCTTCGGAATGGTCTTGGCCATCCGTGCTTTCAGGGCAGTGCGGGAGATGAAGAGACCGAGAGCGATGGAAGATGGTAACTTATAACGGGGTTTGCTCACCCCCCACTGTGAATAGAACTGATACAAATGTAGGGTTGAGATCAAATTAGGTCAAACAGCTATAAATGCTAGTGCCTTTTATATGAATTGTGATTGTACAGTTTAAACACTTTTTTTTTTTTAAAATCAAAGAGCAATTTTGTACATTTTCTTTATTCTGATCAATTTTATACACTTCAAACTGCACACTAAATGTTACAGATGAGACATCTACACTGTCAAATACATTGTTCTTTACTAATAAAACTCTTAAACTGATGTATTTCTCCTCCTCATGAACCCTCTAGCCTAGAATATCTCCATCTTACCTTGTAGAAGAATAGTTATTGTTTGTGGCCTCTGTGGGACTGAAAACACAAATCTGTGTTGGTGTGGAGCAGAGCAAAGAGATCAGCGGTGTATTCATTCCGCCGATTCTGTTGCAAAACACTTCTTAAACGGAAGCGAACAGGGAAGGACCTACCTGAATTGATCCAATAAAACTCTTGTTTTGCTCTGTTTGCTTCCATTTGGTTCTTAAACGGTTTCCGTAATGCAGCTCAGACGCAAATCAATGGTGTTTCTGAGGACAGTGTCTGGCCAATGCCATCATCAGGAAGACAAATCGAGGGGAACAGAAGTTAGGGAAATGAGAGAAATGCAACAACGCCCAGGTTTTTCACAGTATAAATTTTATTGCTACTTGGCTGAAAGTTAATTAAAAATACAGCTTTTCTGCTCAAAACTAGTCATAGCAGCATCTCAAATGAAATAATAAACCATCGCCCACTCAATTTAAATGAGTACAATTCTGGCTGACAAACAGCAAAAGTGCTCATGGTTAGTCCTTTTCCTAAATGATAAAACACAAGGTATCCTCAAACTAATTACATCAAATATTTAACAGAATTTAAATATTTTTTAGCAGTTTTCTGCATGCTAAAATATAAACAAAAATATTAGATATGCTCCAGATATTCAAAACAATGCCTTACAAACATAATGTTAACATTTTGTACAAAGTAATCACATTGTATGTGCACTGTATATATTTTATATTTATATGCATTTATATATGGCATGCTTCAGACATTAAATACATTAATAATTAGTATCTTAAATAAAAAATACCATAATCTGTGACGGTATACTATAGAATCCCTTTATTCTAGATTCTGTAGTGGAGAAGGACCTATACATTTGCATGAACAATGTACAAAAATAAACCTCAGCTTCTTGGCATTGAGAGAAAATATTCAAGCATCTCTAGAAAAGAATGTACAGAAAGAAAGGTGAGATCAAACAATGTTTACTTTGGTCACATGTTAAACAATTGGAACGTCCTCAATATCAGATTCTTTCCAGAGTTAACTATAATAATTTAACAGAATGATCGAGATTCATTCTGTTAAATATAACAGCAACACATGCATGTACACGTGCATACTTTCACACTCACACCTCTTTCACAGACCGCAATGACAAACAGGCAGCATGTTCTCCCTCTGAGAAGATAAATAAAACCTATAATGTGTTAACAGAGAGTGGATTAAACGGATTCAGAATGAGTAAATTGAAAAGTCGCCCAGAAAACCATTCTGATACCATAACCTACTTAAATGTGCACACCCTCACACAAACACAAACTCAGTTGTATTTACACAAGATTATGGTGCACTCATCAGATCATGAACAGAAGTTGATCTCCTCTACTAAATAATTAAAGGGAATACTTTGCCATCCATTCTGATGGCACCTTGATCTGTTACTCTGTGCCCCCTCTTACTGTAGCCATACATACGGTATGCATATGTACAGGCACATTTATTCCTCTATTTATATCTATGTTAATGATCTTCTCAATGATATTGTATCTAGCTCTTGTTAGTAGGAGTAAACTTTTTGGTTCTTTACAAAAATAAGAGAGAGTTGACTGTAAACACAATAGCAAATCATACTTGGCTGCTAGAGCATGTAGCATGGGTGCATTTGGGACGCACAGAGCTTAGTAGTGTGTTGCTGGTCCTCACCTGGCAAACTAGGGCCCAATTATGGAGCCTCTTGATCAACTATTCTGCAAGGACCACTGCTCGGAAAGAGTTGACAAAAGGTCAAAACACACACGATGGCAGAACACTGCACTTCACGATTCACACACACATACATCCGCACACACAGACATGAATGCTCAGTTACTACTCTTTTTCATAGTTAAAAAAAAAAGGTTATCCTATTTTCAGGTCAGGTGTGTAACCGGTTAGTAATATATACAGGTGACACTTTGCATATTTGATGTGAGGGAATTCATGTTCATAATCATCTACATTTTGTAGTGTATTTGAAGTCTACCTGTTCATTAAGAGGATTCCACCAACCACATCAAAGACAATCACCTCTTCATACTGTTCTTGTGTTCTCAACTTAAATGCCATATGAAAATGTCAGATGTGTGCCAGCTCAAATCTGTTTCTTTCGTCTGTCCTGAAATGCTCTATCTGTGCCCAGGGTGGAGGGCAAACCCACACCTGTGGTGCTTACATGTACCTGTGTTACTGCCTGAGGCACAGCAGGTGGCTTCCGTTAGCAAACAAAGCAATATTCAAATGGTTGGTTTCTGCCACTTATCATCCCTAGAAGGAGCCAGGACCTTTTACAACTCAACACCAGCTGCTGTTCCTCTCATGGAAGCAGAATGACTCAATACAAAAAAAGACTTAAGACTTGAACAAGGAAGAACAATGCCTATCTTTGTGCTAAAAGACAAACTTGCATCCACCAGAAAAGCAGTTTTGTAATTGTCTCACACTTTACTTCGAATTATTAGCACTTCTATTGGATACTTTCTCTTAGAGAAGACATGATATGTTTGGCTGACAGAAGCCACAACAACGACAACTCAAGCCCTATGAGTTAATGTGCATTTTCGATAAATATCTCACATAATACTCAAATATCAACCTTTGAATATATTCATCTCCCAATGTACAAAGTGCTTTAAACAGTGTTTGATCCTTTCAAGAGCAGATTTTGTCCGACGCTGGGACAAAATAAGTAAATTAGACTTATATAATACATCTCATATTATAAGCGAGCAGGCTTTGGAAAGGCAAATTCACCAATCATTCCAGTCTAGAACGTTAAGGATGTAAATAGCCATTTCGAAGCAGCTGTGAGGTTTGTGAGCATCTTAAATACTGCCAATTCTATTAAACCTTTAGAATCCACCCCACTGGACCCAAGCCTTGTTCTACTGGCCTGAAACATTGCCTTGCTCTCTCTGCAATTTGGGGAAAAGAATGCAAAATATTGGCGTTTTCAGGTGTTCTATGCTCCTGACCTTGCCACGTAAGGTCAAGGGCAAAACCAGCTCCGCTAAAGGAAATAAAACCAACAGAAAAAGACGGTCCCCATCATCATTAGGACTGGCAGCGCTGCATTAAGGATTTGAACAAGCTTAGAGAGGGCTGTAGCTAGCTAAGCAGCTATGGTAGGTGCTACAACCATGCCACTAGCCTTTTCACAGTGGCATCTAGGAACACATACCGGTCATTCTCTAGTCAGACCACAAGCCCTCTCTTACTAAGTCAGACTGTTGTCCTCTCTAGAATGGGTTAGGGTTAGACAGTTTGGCACAAGGGGGAAGGGGGTAGATTTTGGTCTGCAGCTATGTTATATCAATGATGAGTCAATTAGTGGTATCCTATCCTCTAACATCGCCAGAGCACAAGTGCAACTTTATAGAAATGTCACATTCACAGTCTACTGACCCATATTATGCTGATGTCTTTATTCAAAGCAATGTCCATGACTGACATATTTCACCATGTCTGTGCTAGATATAAGCTAGGGCCATACAACACTAAAACCCTTAGCAAATGCCCCAAATAAAGTCTGAACTCAAATTCTGATGCAAAATGAATGGCTTACAGTCAATACTTTAGGTTGTTCACTCTTCTCATGACACAAAGTGCTTTGCTCATTGTGATGTCATCACTTCATTATCCAGTGAGGTGGATATGTAATGTCTAAGTTAATGTCTCATTGGCCCTATACATAAGAATACCTGTGTTTTTTCTTTTGTGTGTCAAAATACAGTCGATACTTTAACCCACATCTGCATCATGTCATCATCCCAGGACACAAATGTGAGATGGATGAAATCATTAGCTCCGGTGAGGTGATTTGTAGATAAGAGTATTGTATGGGACTCATAGAAAAATTTGTATATTGTAGATATTTGCTAAAATTCCACATAAACGTAATCTGATAAACCCATTTTCTCATTGTTCCTTTACAATACCCCATCCAGTCATCCACCCACCTGTTGAATTGGTTTGGTGTTGCCCCTCGTGTGAGCTTCACACCACCCCTCTTACTCAAACCAGCCCTTATTGTCGCCAAGACAACAATGAGCTTTTCTGTCCAGCCAACAAAAACACACTGTGCTTGTTCTGAATCTGTTGTACAGTAGGTGGTAGAGTACACCAGGGAGTACACACGGGTGATATTCACTGATATAGAAGAAACAACTGAGGCAATTCATAGTTATCACCACCAGATGTCCCACAAACCCCTATTGAATCTGTCAGTAGATCTATGAGAATGAAATATCTAATTATTTCAATGAGTAAATCATATTATTTTTACTCTTTCCCTCTCTGGTCACTGACTTAAAATGAAGAGCATCAACCAGCTAATCTATAGCCTCCAAAAGAATTATGCAAACTGCATGGCTAAAATAGAACATCTTTGTACCAAATAGTACACATACATTTCACAACATTCATACTTTACATATACAAAAAATATACCATGTTACATCCTCATTTTAGTACACTACTCATGGATATTTTGTTCAGATGACTGTGAAGCTAACGGATTGATGGGAATGGAATGATTCTGATACGTTGATCACTAGAGAGATTTTGCACAATTGCCTGGGTACAACAAGCGTGAAACTAGAAAATCTAAAGAAAACAGGGTCTACACACCTCACAGTATCTGGACTCCTTAAATGATGGCACTCTAATAATGTGAAGAACTCATGTTGAAGAGCATGTTTTTTCACCCATAACTTGTAATGATTACTGTATAGTATCTACTGTGCATTGTAGCTTCTTTGAGCTATGAACACTGAACGATTGCTTTGCCTTCATTGTCACCACTCATGTTGCTCATAAAACATCATTAATATAACAACTTTTTCTGTAAAAATATGCTGACCATGCACTGTCACGGATACAGTGATACAATAATGGTTTTGAAGCAGTATACCATATTGGTTCTGTACAGGTGAGCAATGCACTGTGTTATTTTGCGTTTGCCTTTTCTTGAACATTTCTGTAGAATGCATTATTTCTCCCAGCAAGGCTTCAATGGTTTCCAAATGGATAGGCATCCTGATGCTCAGACAAGGCCAAGCAGGCCATGTGATTACACCACTATGTGGTTCTGCACTATACTGCTCAGACTAAATGTGTATATAGATACTAACTGTATTTCCAATATAGAGGACTATGGTGTAGATAGAAAGGGTCACATCTTAACATTATTTTTTCAGCAAATTTAAATTCAGTTAGTTTTTTATCGTCTGCTGTTATGTTCCTACTTGCCTCTAGC
Organism: Coregonus clupeaformis; assembly: GCF_020615455.1. Taxonomy (NCBI): domain Eukaryota; kingdom Metazoa; phylum Chordata; class Actinopteri; order Salmoniformes; family Salmonidae; genus Coregonus; species Coregonus clupeaformis. The sequence goes on from NW_025534858.1 coordinate 14,959, forward strand.
ATACACAGTCTGAATCCTTGTACCACAGAGTAAGGCCAGTCAGCCCAGGTTCCAGTCCTGCCAGCCATGTCGACTGCCATAGTGCAGTCAACAGGTTAGAGAGAGAGAGAGAGAGAGAGAGAGCGAGAGAGAGGGAGAGAGGGAGAGAGAAAGGGAGGGAGGGAGGAGAGAAGTGGCTGTACCATTGGTGGCCCCTGGAGGACGCTGTCACACAGTGATGTCCTCCTCCAGGGTTAAATACTGATGTCCCCGCCCTCCCCTCCATACACACATGCAGGCAGGGACATCTGGGGCTGAGTCATCTACAGTAGGCACTTTTTCACCCTTTGGGTCACAGGACTTGTCCCTGGGATCTAGGAGCCCCTGGAGCCCCAAGGAATGGAATGATAAAACACTCAAAGGGATTCTTCTACCGTTTCACTATTTGACCTTCATTCCAAGTAAAGGGAAATGTTGCAAACAAGTTCTGCAGTCTAAAACGCATGAGGTATTCTAGTTCAGGCTGGGGGTATTTTGGCCTGCGGTGGCCCCCTTCTTTTCACAACCTCTTTTCATGGGTGGTGATTTCTGTGCCTGTTCAGCTCTGATACTCCGACAGTTCTACCAGGTTCATCAGACAGTTAGCTAAGCATTTCTCTACGTCTAATGTGACGTAACGCATTCATGTGTGAACAGTCAAGGCCCCACATGTCCATCTGGTCTTCATGACAGAGCTGAATGGAAACTTGAACTGGAATATCCCACCTGTGCCAGAGAGACCTCCTCTGCCCCCCTGGTATGGCACTGTCACAGGACTGCCACAGGGTGGAGCTGTGCTCTGGCCCCCTCTAGAGGGCAGTATCATAGACTTCATGCTGTAGGGCAGGGATAGTGTTGGGGGCGAGGTCCCGCTGGGGCAGCATGGGGGCAGGGGGGTGGGGGTGGTCCCACACAGGGTCTCTGATGGAGGGGGGTGTGGAAGGGGGTGGAGGTCCTGGGACCATAGGGTTCTGGCCCCTCAGCTGTTCCCTAACATCCTGCTCTAGACTGGGAGGCACTACCAGCTGGTCCTCAGGGTCCTGCTGGGCGGGGGCAGTGAAGTAACCCGACTTCTTCTTAGGGGCCTCCAGGGCTACCTCAATGAGGTTGTGGCTATCTTCCGGGGCCACCACGGAGCCGTTGGAGAGCTTCTTCCCAAAGAGGCTGGAGGTGGAGGGGGACTTCTTCAGGTCGGAGATCTCCCTGCCACACACAGCCAGCAGGCAGCCGTTAGTGGCTGACACCACCACGCTGTTCTGACGCCGCATCTTTCCGTTGGGGTAGTCCGAGCGTGTCTTGTCCAGGTTGTGGTCCTTGGGGTTCGCGGGGGGCCCAGAGCGGATCTGGAAAGCACAGCAGTGGATGTCCACCTCCACCTCCAGCTTGCTCCCGTTGGAGATGACCCCCTCTAGTGGAGCCTCGTCATCACTGTCCAGCCCGTTGTCAGACTGGTTACTGGAGAAGGTGGCACAGGAGGGCTGGCGCTGGAACAGGACTGGGTGGGGCCCCCCTACCCCGGCTGAGCCGGGTCCCGTGGGGCCACAGAGCGTGGCTGCAGGGTGGAGGCTACAGCGCCTCTCAGGTCGGGCCGTGGGGCCAGAGGAGGGGTGTTCGTCAGAGGCCGTGGAGCCTGCCTCACTCCCCACCTCCGAGGCTGAAGTCTCGCTGTTGAACTCTGAGGCGATGCCACTGCTGGAGGAGGGCGTGGCCGGGTCCCCTGGGGGAGCAGAGACAGGGAGGGGTGTTGGAGGGGGTCCCCGGGGTTCAGTCCCAGTATTGGCGAGAGCGGGCTCACAGGTACAGCTGTCCTCCCCGATGTGCAGGGACACCACCACCGCCCCCACATTGTCCCGGCAGCCGTAGCTCTGGGCCAGCGTGCAGAGCTTCTTGGCAGCAGCGCGGGGGTCCCTCACGGCCTGCACGGTGCACACGGCCTCCTGGTAGGACACCCTCTCAAACAGCGCCCGGTTCCCCAGGATCAGGAACTCGTCCTGGGAACACAGGGGCTCGGTGCGCACCCAGGGCTTGGGCAACACCCAGGGAGACAGATAAGAGCAGCCCAGCAGGCGAGAGCAGCATGTCACTCCACTCACCTTATTATCCTGCAACACAATAACACAGGAGGGGACTCAGCTCTGCACTTTGAATACAAATGAATACCTCTGAGCATAAGGCATCACATCAAACGTTAACTAACAAGTAGATCTTACTGAACACAAAGGCACTCACAAAGATGTGCATTCCCACGCACACACACGTAACTCCCCACAGTACCTCAGTTATGATAGCCTTGCTGAGTTTGACCCTCTCCATCTCTTCGGTGCTCTGCTCCAGGCTGAAGACCTTGGAGAGGGGCAGGGGCTGGCCATCTCGACACAGCACCGCCTGGCAGCTGCCCACGTTGGCCACCGTCAGGCTGAAGTAGCTGCCCAGCTCTGACGGCTCGTGGTGGATGTAGCATAGCAGGGCAGATGCACCCAGCTTCTGACCAGCCATGCCCAGTTTCCTGCATCATACATCACAGAATGCAACTATCAGTTGCTAATGCAGTTGTGAATTAAGTCAATCAAATGTAAATGAACAAGGAACAGTACAATTGTAGGATTGTCTTCCCTATGGGGCAACAGTAATTCATAGGATACTGAAATGTGCATACATTTAGCTTGTATTAGAGTAATTTCTGTCTGTGTGTGTGCGCATGTCCTTGGGTGTGTGTCTGTGTATACATGATGCTCATACCTGTGTGAGGTGAGGAAGGTGTTACTCATGTACACACTGTCCACACTGGAATGCAGTAGCTCCTCCGACAGCACATCTCCCATGGTGCACTGCAGCAGACGAGGCACTTCCTCATTGCGGTCTCCGTCGAAGATGCCATAGGCCGCCTCAACGCTGTCCCCAAAGCGGTCCACTGCCAGCACAGACACACACAACCTGTCCCCAAGGAAGAGAAAATACCATAAATATAGATATAAGATTAACAGAAAAAGTGTAAACAAAATGTGTTTACACTTTGTGTAAATCCCGTTATACAATCTTGCTCATAAGCATACAATCTTGCTCAAATACAAGCCAAACAGGAATCACTCATCTATACTTAAACAGTCAGACAGAGCCCCATTCCTACGGAGGCAGCAGGGGGTGGGTGTGACACCAGACACGGCCTCGTGACACTGTGGTGGTCATGACCCTGTGAGGCCCTGTTAGGGCAGCAGTCAGGCACATTGGGCCACCATCAATGATGCAGGGGACCCTGCTTTATACCCATTTTATCCACAGGAAGTATTAGGCTTCACCGCCTTCCCTACTATTCAACAAGATCCACTGCCCAGGGGCCTTGAGGCCAGCCCTGCCGGACATTCACCCAGGCAGTGGAAGCTGTGCTGGGGCTGTACAGTTAGATAACTAAGTAAGTCCTCCATAGATGCATATTATAGCCCCGGGTGGGGTTTAAAATAGGAGCCCAGCCAAGAGGCAGAGCAGAAAAGAAACTGGCTGATATGGACTATGAGAAGCACATCCTCTTCTCAGACCATTTAATGTAGTGCTGCTCACAGCGATTCCCTGAAAGAGGAAATGCCATTTCCTCTGACCTTCTTAAAGACGCTCTCTAAAACCACACATGATCTCATAATCCCATTTATACCCTCTCATCAGAAGATCGTCATAAATTAGGGCTTCACACAGGCACAAAACACTATCATGCTCTCTCACAGTCTCATAAAGTAACTCTCTCTCCCTCAGCCCTCCTTCCTCCCTCCCTTGTGCTCACTTGTTCCTCTGTCCGCTCATCTCAGAGTAACCGTGGTTCCACAGGGTGGAGGAGCCCAGGGAGTCGCCGGTGGTCATGGCTGGCTTCTGGTCCAGCTTCAGGGTGGTGATGTGACTGAGGAGAGACTAAGAGATTACCTCACTACGCACTGGACCGAACAATCATTCACGCCGTAGCACACGTCTAAGAATAGCATTTATCTCATAGCATTTCGAAGTACACCAGTGGCCTGATACTTTTCTGTGCGGTCTGACACTGTGGTCTCTGTGTGTCACCTGAACAGGTTGAGTGTTTTGTGCTCCAGCAAGAGGCTGCTGTTGCCAGTCAGGTCCAGTTCGTGCAGGGTGGCCTGTAGAGAGTCTGGCAGTAGGATCTCAGTCAGCTCATTACAGCTCAGGTCCACCAGCTATATATATATATATATATATATATACATATATATATACACACACACACACAGAGAGAGGGGAGTGGGAAAAGATAACACACACACTGTTATACATTATAACATTGTAATAGACATACAGTGGCTTGCGAAAGTATTCACCCCCCTTGGCATTTTTCCTATTTTGTTGCCTTACAACCTGGAATTAAAATTGATCATTTCATTTACACAACATGCCTACCACTTTGAAGATGCAAAATATTTTTTATTGTGAAACAAACAAGAAATAAGACCAAAAAAAAAAGAAGAAGAAACTTCAGCGTGCATAACTATTCACCCCCCCCAAAGTCAATACTTTGTAGAGCCACCTTTTGGAGCAATTACAGCTGCAAGTCTCTTGGGGTATGTCTCTCTAAGCTTGGCACATCTAGCCACTGGGATTTCTGCCCATTCTTCAAGGCAAAACTGCTCCAGCTCCTTCAAGTTGGATGGGTTCCGCTGGTGTACAGCAATCTTTAAGTCATACCACAGATTCTCAATTGGATTGAGGTCTGGAATTTGACTAGGCCATTCCAAGACATTTAAATGTTTCCCCTTAAACCACTTGAGTGTTGCTTTAGCAGTATGCTTAGGGTCATTGTCCTTCTGGAAGGTGAACCTCCGTCCCAGTCTCAAATCTCTGGAAGACTGAAACAGGTTTCCCTCAAGAATTTCCCTGTATTTATTAGCGCCTTCCATTATTCCTTCAATTCTGACCAGTTTCCCAGTCCACGCCGATGGTGTTCTCGGGATGATGAGAGGTGTTGGGTTTGAGCCAGACATAGCGTTTTCCTTGATGGCCAAAAAGCTCAATTTTAGTCTCATCTGACCAGAGTACCTTCTTCCATATGTTTGGGGAGTCTCCCACATGCCTTTTTGCCAACACCAAACGTGTTTGCTTATTTATTTATTTAAGCAATGGCTTTTTTCTAGCCACTCTTCCGTAAAGCCCAGCTCTGTGGAGTGTACGGCTTAAAGTGGTCCTAAGGACAGATACTACAATCTCCGCTGTGGAGCTTTGCAACTCCTTCAGGGTTATCTTTGGTGTCTTTGTTGCCTCTCTGATTAATGCCCTCCTTGCCTGGTCTGTGAGTTTTGGTGGGCGGCCCTCTCTTGGCAGGTTTGTTGTGGTGCCATATTCTTTACATTTTTTAATAATGGATTTAATGGTGCTCCGTCAGATATTTTTTTATAACCCAACCCTGATCTGTACTTCTCCACAACTTTGACCCTGATCTGTTTGGAGAGCTCCTTGGTCTTCATGGTGCCGCTTGCTTGGTGGTGCCCCTTGCTTAGTGGTGTTGCAGACTCTGGGGCCTTTCAGAACAGGTGTATATATACACTGAGATCATGTGACACTTAAGATTGCACACAGGTGGACTTTATTTAACTCATTATGTGACTTCTGAAGGTAATTGGTAGCACCAGATCTTATTTAGGGGCTTCATAGCAAAGGTGGTGAATACATATGCACGCACCACCTTTCCATTATTTATTTTTTGAAACAAGTTATTTTTTTAATTTCACTTCACCAATTTGGACTATTTTGTGTATGTCCATTACATGAAATCCAAATAAAAATCCATTTAAATTACAGGTTGTAATGCAACAAAACAGGAAAAACGGCAATGGGGATGAATACTTTTGCAAGGCACTGTATACATATCTAAAAGACATATGCATAAACACACATAAACAGATATGAGTGAAACTGACCTTGATCTCTGGCAGGTTGAGGATCTCAGGGAACACACTGATGTGGTTGGAGTGTGCTATGAGGGTGTGTAGCCTCTTACAGCTGGACACAGTGGAGGGGATGGTCTTCAGCTTGTTGCCACTCAGATTGAGCTCCTCCAGCAGCTCCAGTTTACTCAGTTTACTGCACACACACAGAGCAGTATAGAGACGTCTCAACCACACAGAACAAAGGCTCATATCAGATCTAGAGAATAGCTACAGTATATTAGGAGCAATAGAAAACATGTTATGTCTTGAGACGCAATCTCTAAAGTAGTGGGTAACCCTGTGTAGAATACTTCAACTGATTGAAGGCATTTCCATTCTTCATAGGTACTGTATGAAGGCAGTTTAACTGGGTGTGGAGTTGGTTACCTGGCAGGGAAAGAGAGCAGCTGGTTGTAGGCCATGTGCAGGACTCGGAGGTTCTGGTGTCCCACCAGCAGGGCGGCACAGTTCTCATTCAGTTTGTTCCCTGTCAGGTACAGTTCCTGGAGGGTGCTGAGGCTCTCCTCTGATTGGCTGCTGGGGGGAATTATCTCCAGGGCATTGGCTGACACGTTCAGGTACTTTAAACTAGGAGGAGGAGCAGAGAGAGATGTATGTAAATAGGAAAGAACCCAGGATTAATTGCCAGTGATGTAAGTGATGTAAATGTGTAATATCAAGTCAACATTAGATGATTTAGACATAGTGTAAAATGTAGAACTTCCTCTTAAAGCTGTTATGACAGGAGAGTTAAATGCTCTTGTTACCAACACTCTGGCCATACATTTCCTTTAACAAAACGGATTCAGATAAATGATGACAGGGAGAAAATCAATAAGAATACATATTCTAATGGTGGCTCTTTTATAACACTAACTGAGAAACAAACATTGTTGACCAATGAGGCACTTTACAGCCATCACACTGGCACTCGATGTCTCAGCATGGGAGACAGAGTAGAGTAGCCCAGGACTAATGGGTGCCCAGTGATTTATCAGACAGGAAACGGTAGAGCGTCAGGCTGCTGGGGTGGGATCACGTTACAGTCTGACTCTCTGACTGGTCCTCAGAGCCACACACTCCAGAGCCTGGCAGATACAGCCCAGTGGACCCAGTCAGCGAACCAGGGCCACCACATGTCTATGTGAAGTAAGACATCTCTTACAGACTGCCAACCACTTCAATCCCATCAAATATTGATACTGTATTTCTACTGCATGATGTAGGGAGGATATAGGGCAGTGTTTCATTTCAATATGCCCGATCCTGTTTTGTCCTTTAATTGGTTGTTGTGGTTGAATAGAGGAACAGGGCCAATGCTGCTCAGGGGTTAAAGCAACAGCAGCAGCGTCACAGGCCCTGGGGGAGACAGAGCATCAGCTGCAGCCTCCAAAGCACCTGTCAGGAATGGAGAGAGAGGGAGAGAGGACAAACACCAAAGAGAAGGGTAGGAGAGAGGGTGGGTGCGAAGATAGAGAGGAAGGGGGATTGACCCACTTTAAGGCCTTGTAGAAGAGGCTCTCCGGGAGCTCGCCTAGCTTGTTGTGCTGGAGGTCGAGTGCTTCCAGGGGGACGTGGTCAAGTAGGTCAGGCAGTCTCTGGAGCCTATTGTTCCCAGCCAGCAGCTTCCTCAGACTCAGGCTGCTGAGCAGTCTAGTGGAGAGGGAGAGGAAGAGATAAAGAACATCATCTCCTGCTGTGAATTTGATCACTTGTGAAACTGGGGGGAATCTTGAGGCACAGAAACTCCACAGACAACAAATCCATCAATGTCCTTTTGAACTTGGCAGCCTAAAGATACCAACACAGCACAATTTACTCCAGAAATAATAACACTGAGAGGTCTCATCTGCAGCTACGCCGTCGAGCCGAATATTATCTTGTTTGCGAAGGCTTTGGTCTATTCAAATGCAAATAGTTGTGTTGAAGGGTAACGTTAAATGACGGTTGCTTTGAGCGGAGTGCTCCAGCATCGCCATACTGACATCACAGTCTGCTGACAGAAAGATGAAAAGCTGTGTATTAGCTTCACACAGCCAATGGAATCCTCTCATCAGCTGACTGTCAACACATCTGCTGATGTTTTAGGGACAGTTATTTCTGTCTGGACATTGGCTAAATGATGCCCAATGTTAACCAGATTAATATGGTGCTCATTCTAATAATAACTGCAGACTGTTTAAAAGCCAAATCCGGATGATACGAGATGGAAGGATTAAACATATAGTACAACATGATGGACAATGTAAGTAACAGCCTTTAATCTACCTTAACAAATATGCATGTTTAGAGCATATTTAGATGAGTTGGAAGTGAGGAGTTTGAGAAGGATGAACTAGTCCTCATAGGGAGACTAACCTGGCTGGTAGTTCAGACAGGAAGTTGTGTGTGACGTCCAGCACCTCCATCTTCCTACTGTCACACAACCAGTCTGGTAGGTACTCCAGCAGGTTCCTGTCACAGAGGTCACAGAGGTCACAGTCAGCACAGAGGTCAGAGGGGATATAAGACATTTTAACCTCCAACTGTACATGTACAGTGCATTCGGAAAGTATTCAGACCCCTTGACTTTTTCCACATTTTGTTACGTTACAGCCTTATTCTAAAATGGATTAAAATCGTTTTTTCCCCCATCAATCTGCACACAATACCCCATAATGACAAAGCAAAAATAGGTTTTTAGAATTTAAACCCCCCCGATTACAGCCTTGAGTCTTCTTGGGTATGACGCTACAAGCTTGGCACACCTCTCTATTTGGGGAGTGTCTCCCATTCTTCTTTGCAGATCCTCTCAAGCTCTGTCAGGTTGGATGGGGAGCGTCATTGCACAGCTATTTTCAGGTCTCTCCAGAGATGATCAATCGGGTTCAAGTCCGGGCTCTGGCTGGGCCACTCAAGGACATTCAGAGACTTGTCCCGAAGCCACTACTGCGTTGTCTTGGCTGTGTGCTTAGTGTCGTTGTCCTGTTGGAAGGTGAACCTTCACCCCAGTCTGAGGTTTTGAGCGCTCTGGAGCAGGTTTTCATCAAGGATCTCTCTGTACTTTGCTCCGTTCATCTTTCCCTCAATCCTGACTAGTCTCCCAGTCCCTGCCGCTGAAAAACATCCCCACAGCATGATGCTGCCACCACCATGCTTCACCGTAGGGATGGTGCCAGGTTTCCTTGTTTCTCATGGTCTGAGAGTCCTTTAGGTGCCTTTTGGCAAACTCCAAGCGGGCTGTAATGTGCCTTTTACTGAGGTGTGGCTTCCATCTGGCCACTCTACCATAAAGGCCTGATGGGTAGAGTGCTGCAGAGATGGTTGTCCTTCTGGAAGGTTCTCCCATCTCCACAGAGGAACTCTGGAGCTCTGTCAGAGTGACCATCGGGTTCTTGGTCACCTCCCTGACCAAGGCCCTTCTCCCCGATTGCTCAGTTTGGCAGGGAGGCCAGCTCTAGGAAGAGTCTTGGTGGTTCCAAACTTCTTCCATTTAAGAATGATGGAGGCCACTGTGTTCTTGGGAATCTTCAATGCTGCAGAATGTTTTTGGTACCATTCCCAGATCTGTGCCTCGACACAATCCTGTCTCGGAGCTCTACGGACAATTCATTCGATCACATGGCTTGGTTTGCACGGACGTTCACTGTCAACATTTACATTTTAGTCATTTAGCAGACGCTCTTATCCAGAGCGACTTACAGTTAGTGAGTGCATACACTTTTTTTTCTTTCTTTTTTTCTCATACTGGTCCCCCGTGGGAAACGAACCCACAACCCTGGCGTTGCAAACGCCATGCTCTACCAACTGAGCTACACGGGCTGAGCTACTATGAGCTACTATGTCCCAACTGTGAGACCTTATATAGAAATCATGTCCAATCAATTGAATTTACCACAGGTGGACTCCAATCAAGTTGTAGAAACATCTCAAGGATGATCAATGGAAACAGGATGCACCTGAGCTCAATTTCGAGTCTCATAGCAAAGGGTCTGAATACTTATAAGGTATACTTATAAGGTATTTCTGTTTTTTATTTTTAATACATTTGCAAACATTTCTAAAAACCTGTTTTCGCTTTGTCATTATGGGGTATTGTGTGTAGATTGATGAGGATTTTAATTTTTAAAAATCAATTTTAGAATAAGGCTGTAACGTAACAAAATGTGGAAAAGTGAAGGGATCTGGATACTTTCCGAATGCACTGTAAATGAAAAAAGCTACCAATATACCAAGTTCATGATGAGAAGTGTTGATGGATTAATAACACCTCTTCCTTCCTGATTGAGAAACTGAGGCCCTGGCCACACAGCACTCACCGTGATAGGTCCATCTGTGTCAGCTGGTTGGGTACTGGGTAGATGTTGACCGTGGTCAGGCCTGTGGGTAGAGGAAAAGCAGTGATCAGCAGCCAAGCTAGGGATGGCTATATGCATTATGTAACAGTGGTAGAGGGCCTGGAGAGACAGGGCCAGGGAGGTAGGTGCTCCACTCACGGTTGCTGCTGGCGTGAAGTGTGCGCAGGGTGAAGCCACTCAGCGTTAGCGCCCTCAGCTGGTTTCTCTGGCAGTGCAGAGTTTCCAGGCTGCAGATGGAGCTCAGGTCCAGTGTGGCCAAGTGGTTGTCCCTCAGGTCCAGCTGGGTCACCTGCTTCACCGCCTCCAGGGCCTCACTCTTCACCCAGCGCAGACCGTTCAGCCTGCATACAGTACACAGCATTTACACAAAGGCCTCATACAGTACACAGCATTAACACCCAGGCCTCATACAGTACGTAAGGGAAAATCAACAAGGGGCTATGTGTTCTATTGAAAATAATGAATTACATTTTAGTCATTTAGCAGACGCTCTTATCCAGAGCGACTTACAGTTAGTGAGTGCATACATTTTTATTTTTTATACTGGAATCGAACCCACAACCCTGGCGTTGCAAATGCCATGCTCTACCAACTGAGCTACATCCCTGCCGGCCATTCCCTCCCCTACCCTGGACGACACTGGGCCAATTGTGCGCCGCCCCATGGGTCTCCCGGTCGCGGCCGGCTACGACAGAGCCTGGATTCGAACCAGGATCTCTAGTGGCACAGCCTTAGACCACTGCGCCACTCGGGAGGAAGGAAGGTGTGTTCCTCCACGACGTGGAAGGTGTGTTCCTCCACGACGTGCTAGCGGAGTGGAACTGACCTTCCACAGAGTTGTATTATTTTCCGGAGAACACATAGAGCTGCGAGTTGATTATCCCTTTTATATCATGGCTATAATTTAACACATTTACCGCTAGAAATGGGTTCATTTGCAGGTAGAAATGTGTTCAACATCCACTGAAGTAGCTCCCAAGTTTACCAGATAACGATAGTAGTTGCCTCCGTAATCAAACAGACTTGCTAGTTAAGCTAACCAAACCAAAAGTCCTAGCTTGCTATTATAAATTCAACAATGCCAATAATGTTTTCAATATGTATTTTACTTTCAAAAGTAGCTCAAACATAGAACATGTAAGAACTACAGCCATTGAATTCTACAGTGCAAATACTGTGGGGAAAAAAAGTATTTAGTCAGCCACCAATTGTGCAAGTTCTCCCACTTAAAAAGATGAGAGGCCTGTAATTTTCATCATAGGTACACGTCAACTATGACAGACAAATTGAGAAAATAAAATCCAGAAAATCACATTGTAGGATTTTTTATGAATTTATTTGCAAATTATGGTGGAAAATAAGTATTTGGTCACTTACAAACAAGCAAGATTTCTGGCTCTCACAGACCTGTAACTTCTTCTTTAAGAGGCTCCTCTGTCCTCCACTCGTTACCTGTATTAATGGCACCTGTTTGAACTTGTTATCAGTATAAAAGACACCTGTCCACAACCTCAAACAGTCACACTCCAAACTCCACTATGGCCAAGACCAAATAGCTGTCAAAGGACACCAGAAACAAAATTGTAGACCTGCACCAGGCTGGAAGACTGAATCTGCAACAGCTTGGTTTGAAGAAATCAACTGTGGGAGCAATTATTAGGAAATGGAAGACATACAAGACCACTGATAATCTCCCTCGATCCACGCAAGATCTCACCCCGTGGGGTCAAAATGATCACAAGAACGGTGAGCAAAAATCCCAGAACCACACGGGGGGACCTAGTGAATGACCTGCAGAGAGCTGGGACCAAAGTTACAAAGCCTACCATCAGTAACACGCTACGCCGCCAGGGACTCAAATCCTGCAGTGCAAGACGTGTCCCCCTGCTTAAGCCAGTACATGTCCAGGCCCGTCTGAAGTTTGCTAGAGTGCATTTGGATGATCCAGAAGAGGATTGGGAGAATGTCATATGGTCAGATGAAACCAAAATAGAACTTTTTGGTAAAAACTCAACTCGTCGTGTTTGGAGGACAAAGAATGCTGAGTTGCATCCAAAGAACACCATACCTACTGTGAAGCATGGGGGGTGGAAACATCATGCTTTGGGGCTGTTTTTTCTGCAAAGGGACCAGGACGACTGATCCGTGTAAAGGAAAGAATGAATGGGGCCATGTATCGTGAGATTTTGAGTGAAAACCTCCTTCCATCAGCAAGGGCATTGAAGATGAAACGTGGCTGGTTCTTTCAGCATGACAATGATCCCAAACCCACCGCCCGGGCAACGAAGGAGTGGCTTCGTAAGAAGCATTTCAAGGTCCTGGAGTGGCCTAGCCAGTCTCCAGATCTCAACCCCATAGAAAATCTTTGGAGGGAGTTGAAAGTCCGTGTTGCCCAGCGACAGCCCCAAAACATCACTGCTCTAGAGGAGATCTGCATGGAGGTATGGGCCAAAATACCAGCAACAGTGTGTGAAAACCTTGTGAAGACTTACAGAAAACGTTTGACCTGCGTCATTGCCAACAAAGGGTATATATCAAAGTATTGAGAAACTTTTGTTATTGACCAAATACTTATTTTCCACCATAATTTGCAAATAAATTCATTAAAAATCCTACAATGTGATTTTCTGGAATAAAATTCTCAATTTGTCTGTCATAGTTGACGTGTACCTATGATGAAAATTACAGGCCTCTCTCATCTTTTTAAGTGGGAGAACTTGCACAATTGGTGGCTGACTAAATACATTTTTTCCCCACTGTATACTGAGTTATAGGGAAATAATGCACACTCTAGAATGCCCTTCAAGCCAATCAGAAACTAGTATTCAACAATGCCATGGTATAAACAGCATTATAAACTGGGTGGTTCGAGCCCTGAATGCTGATTGGTTGACAGCCATGGTATACCACGGGTATGACAAAACATTTATTTTTACTGCTCTAATTACGTTGGTAACCAGTTTATAATAGCAATAAGGCACCTCGGGGGGTTGCGGTATATATGGCCAATATACCACGGCTAAGGGCTGTACCTAAGAATAGCCCTTAGCCGTGGTATATTGGCCATACAACACACCCCCTCGGGCCTTATTGCTTAATTAACACACAGGCTTCATACACATAGAGAACATAGGATCAAGATATTAACATCAACATGGGGATAAAGCAATGGCATCAGACAAACAGAACACTGGGTTAGAATGCTGACAGCAGACAGACACTAGACAGAATATGCCTGGCTGATGAGTTCCAGACTGCCCCTGTGTGTCTCCCTCTTCCTGATCTGATCTCACTCTGCAGAACCTCTCCTCTCCCTTTTATGAGCCCAACTGGCCTCCTAATCCTACAGGCACCCAGCCCCCCATAAATCCACCCCATAACTCACTCTCAAGGTGAGGCAGAGCAAGAGTGAGGGAGCGAAAGAGAGAGGGAGAGAGACAAAGAGAGGAGAGAGACAGAGAGAGAGAGAGAGAGGTAGAGAGGGAGGTAGAAAGATGGGAGGAGAGAGATGAATAACGACTAAACTTTAAAACAGTGACGGGGAGTGAAGGGGGGTGATACTGCAGGTTTTTAGGGGATCAATCTCACTATCAATGGCTGCATCAGAACTGGATAGAGAGATGAGAAAGGTGTTTTATATGAAAATGCCTAAGTGAGGCAGGGTCAGGCATCGGGGTAGGGGGCATTTGGGGGGGGTGTGGAAGTACATTGAACCGTTGCTGCCAACTCTGTGAGATTTACTGACAGGGGGGCTCTTATTACCATTGTGTATTGATCTTGAATTATGCATGCTGTGACTGACGAATAGAGTGTATACACTGAGAGAGAGCGAGAGCGAGAGAGCGACGAGCGAGAGCGAAGCGAGCGAGAGAGCGAGAGAGCAGCGAGAGAGCGGAGAGCGAGAGAGCGAGAGAGAAGAGAGCGAGACGAGAGAGCGAGAGAGAGAGCGAGAGGAGAGAGAGAGAGAGAGAGAAATAGAAATAGAAATAGGAAAAGAAAGATAAAGACAGGGGGCCCGTATGAGAGCAGAGAGTACAGACTGGTCTAGTTCCTCACCGCAGGTCGATGTTCTTGAGGTGGCTCATCCTGGCCAGGATCCCCAGCTCCAGGGTCTCCACCCGGTTCCCAGCCATGGCTAGCCTGTCCATGCCGCTCAGCCTATCCAGAACACCAGGGATGTGGGGGAAGTTGTTGAAGGAAAGCCCCAGGCTGCTGAGCTGAGCTAGGCCGCCAAGCTCTTCGGGCAGGAAGCTCAAGTGATTCCCATCCAGAGACAGGGTCTGCAGACTGGGGGCCAGACATATAAATCTCTTTCATCTCTGTTTTCTGAGGATACACAACTGTTTGGCATTCCATAAGAAGAGGTGAAAATGTCAATGTTTGTATATTTGAAATCATTCTATATTAAGCATCATGCTGCAGTAAGTGAGCTGAGAGCATGAAAAGTGGCCTGATTTTAAAGCTTTATTTAATCTGACTGCATAACAACAAACAGCTGAACTTAATGCAATTCACTGGTTCAATTAACAAAAAAAAAAAAACACACACACACAGAGAACATGCTCGATAATGATTCACTGCTAAGATGAGCATGTGGGCTCATGTGGCCAGAAAGGCAAGCAGCGGGGAGAGTGGAGTGTACTGCACACCGCACTGAGCAGCACAAAATGTCCAACCCAACATCCAGTACATAGAGGAACTGATACTCATATTGACCATCATGGAATTACACCCTACCTAACACAGCTAGAGTGGGAATGTTGGCATGTACTCTATGCCAAACTCAAAATAATATATAATTTTGGCTGACTGATATAGGGTGTATGTATGTGACTGTCTCACCTCTGGAGGTTGCCTATCTGTCTGGGGACTGTGTTCATGCCGTTACAGGAGAGGTTGAGCTCTGTCAGGGTGAGGATCTCACAGACAGACTCTGGAAACACTCCCAGGCGGTTATGTGAAAGGTTCAGGCTCTTCAGCTGGGAAAACCTGGGTAGAAAGAGAGGGTTTGAAAAACTGGACCTGGCTTTTCTGACATGTTCAATGAATGACCAAAAGTAATTCAACGTAGAGATAGTTTTTCTGTCTGATTATAAAAATAGATGTATTTTGTGGGCTCATTGCATTGGCTCAGGCAGTCTCGTTCATCATAATCGCTCCATTGGAATTTATGTCCTCGTTACTAGGGGCTGCTGACATTTTACATTTTCGCATCTGGCCAAAACCCCATCTCACACACACACACACACTAAGTAGCAATACAAGCATTTTAGTGAATGAAGTGATGCAGAGTGGATGGGGGATGGAGGTGGCCGCCGTGAGTCACAACATATGCTAGAGCACAGACCGCATCCGAGAAGAACCATCCCCTCCCTCCTCCACCCCCTCCCTCAGGCTCCATCAGCCTCCCTCACTCCCCTAGCCCTGCTCTGTCTAAATATACAGATAGAGGGAGTGACAGACACACAGAGAGAGAGAGAAAGAAAGAGAAAGAGAGAGATGCAGTGATGTGTACATTGTCTTCCTCTCAGCTACACAGCACAGTAGATCCTCTATCATGTGTTCTTTCCACAGCCCTTCACACACGCATAAACACATGCACGTCCACACACCACTTATTACAGCTCGGCCCTCCTGTAATGCTTGCCATACAACAGGAAATACTACAGAGGGTAGTAGATAATTAACATTTAATAGCATTATCTCTTTGAGAATGCCCGCTTGCTCAAATATGCCCCAGTTGTACCATAGGTGTGGACACTGAGCTAAGTGCCCCTTCACCCTCCCAGATGATATGCCGGCTGAACCACCGTGTCTCTGAGCATCGACCACAAACGAGTGGTCAGGAGAACTTATCAGCACCGACTAGACCATAAAACAAGCTCTGTGATAAACAATGTACGTACCTGTAGAACATCATATGACATGATTACATAATGCCTTTGGGTAAAACTGTCAGACTGTGTTGTAACACTACCACAAATTGCATTGTAACAGGGAGGACAAGTTTATCTGTGGACGGATTAAGATCTAGTATCGAGGTAGGGGTGTTACTGAGCAGGTTTAGTATTGGGCTACAGGTTTCGCTAGGCATGTTCAGACTTATTTTAGGTAGGGTTTTCCTAGGTAAGTTGTGTCAGTGGTTGTGTGCTGCCCTGCCTGGTGAGAGAGTGCATTTACCTGGGGAGGTTGAGCAGTCCTCCGGGTCCCTGCAGGGACATGAAGTTGTGTCGGAGGTTGAGGTGGGTGATGTCCTGGCTGTAGAACAGGTACTCTGGCACCTCCTCCAGACTGTAGCATGACAGATCCACCAGGCTGATGGTCTGAGAAACCACCTGCAAACACAGGACATGTCCGTTTACTGTTTACTGCATCCAAATGGGTTTTTAATTAAGCTTAGTGATAATAGAACAAGGTTTTGACCAGAAACCACCTGCATTGAGCAATTGAGTTTTGCACACACACACGGAGTAACGGGCAACTTTAATTTAAAAAGGTTGAGTCGGTTCAATAATGCTTCATTCACAAAAGGGAAGTTGGAATCCTACGCTTCAGCATTATAGAATGATTTATTGAGCATTATAAATAAAGGAATACTGATAAGGTTATGTTGTGAGTCCATAACAAAACAGGATGTTCACACAGTGTTGTGGTCTATAGGAGTTGGCAGCATGAACTCCACTGAGGTGTGTGGTACTTCATCATTATCCTCACAGTGTTGTGGTCTATAGGAGTTGGCAGCATGAACTCCACTGAGGTGTGTGGTACTTCATCATTATCCTCACAGTGTTGTGGTCTATAGGAGTTGGCAGCATGAACTCCACTGAGGTGTGTGGTACTTCATCATTATCCTCACAGTGTTGTGGTCTATAGGAGTTGGCAGCATGAACTCCACTGAGGTGTGTGGTACTTAATCATTATCCTCACAGTGAGTGCTGTGTATATCCAGGGGTGAAAGTAGATGTCATTTCTTCCCGGTATGGGACCTCCTATGTGTGCATTTTTTTATAGGCCTAATCATACAATTACATATAGAATTTCATAGGATCTCTATGGGCCTAATTGTACAGATTTGTCGTTTAACTTTTCAAATGTATTAGCCTACCTTTTAATGTGGCATCAACATAGTCATGTTTTCATCTGATTGTCAAACAATTACTTAAAAAGGCTCATGTAGGCTACCTGCGTACTTTACTCCGGGACGGCGTGATGATTATTTGAAAGGGGGGTGCAGAAGAAAATAGTTTAAGCCTCATTTAGATATTTTTCTGCTTATAATTTCTGACATTTGGTAGGCTATTTGTAAGTCAAGGTGTCTATAATTAGGTACATGCAGCTTCTCTTGTCATTACTTGATGCTCGTGTAGAATACTAAATAAAGCCTTGCTCGCCGAAATAATGTCATAAATCATCAACAATCTACACCGAACAAAAATATAAACGGAACATGTAAAGTGCTGGTCCCATGTTTCATGAGCTGAAATAAAAGATCCCAGAAATGTGCGGAGGAGTATTTCTGTCTGTAATAAAGACATTTTGTGGCTCCCCAGTGGGTGGGCCTATGCCCTCCCAGGCCCACCTATGGTTGTGCCCCTGCCCAGTCATGTAAAATCCATAGATTAGGGCCTAATGAATTTATTTCAATTGACTGATTTCCTTATTTGAACTGTAACTCAACAACATCTTTGAAAATAAATGAAAAGCTGTGAAAACGATCCAACATGTTTCTGATAGTATTTCAATTAGTCTTGGATGCACATTTTATGTGGTTGAAAATGGAATACAGTCAGCTTTTATGTCGCTGAAAGAAATTGCACGTTTAGGCTACACAGCACAGTCCCTAAATGCGCATTCGCATCGAATCATATTTCGCCACTCCTGTTCCCGAGACAAAAATGTACATTTGGTCTATCATTTTACTGCGAGGAACACTTCATTCTGCTGGAGTTTATATTATAATAGGCTACATATGAAGCCTACAGTCAGTGTCCAGACTTCCGTTACTATTCCAACTATTCCAAAATAATTCTGGCCTCCATACAGTGCACTGTGCACCCGCCATTTGATCAATGCAAAGAGACATCAGTTACAAAACACCAAAGTCTTATGAATGGCATTCTGTGATTGTCATTCATTAGGCCTACACAAGTCTTGTAACCTGAATGTGTGTGTACACTGCTGTCCGTGCGCATCTCGGTCTTGGCCACTCATATCTGCATTAGCAAAATTTCAGTGTTATTGTCGAACCACACCGCACTTCGAGCGTTGGCTATTCAACACCTCTTCAAGTCTATTCGCTAATTTTTCACATGACTAATGATAGTGTAATAGCCTACAGTTTTCTTGAAATCTGTTTTAATTCTTGTGATAGGCTCATGTTTTACCGGTACGGCTTACCCCCACTATTTATTTTGCCGGTACTCTGTACTGGACCGCACTGGCTTACTTTCACCCCTGAGTATATCTGATTTTTTGTATTGTTCAGCACTCCCTGTCCCGCCATTGCTTTTCATTGGCTATGCTCATACAGTCATGGCTCACTTACAGTGGGGAGAACAAGTATTTGATACACTGCCGATTTTGCAGGTTTTCCTACTTACAAAGCATGTAGAGGTCTGTACTTTTTTATCATAGGTACACTCCAACTGTGAGAGACAGAATTTAAAAAAAAAATCCAGAAAATCACATTGTATGATTTTTAAGTAATTAATTTGCATTTTATTGCATGACATAATTATTTGATCACCTACCAACCAGTAAGAATTCCGGCTCTCACAGACCTGTTCGTTTTTCTTTAAGAAGCCCTCCTGTTCTCCACTCATTACCTGTATTAACTGCACCTGTTTGAACTCGTTACCTGTATAAAAGACACCTGTCCACACACTCAATCAAACAGACTCCATCCTCTCCACAATGGCCAAGACCAGAGAGCTGTGTAAGGACATCAGGGATAAAATTGTAGACCTGCACAAGGCTGGGATGGGCTACAGGACAATAGGCAAGCAGCTTGGTGAGAAGGCAACAACTGTTGGCACAATTATTAGAAAATAGAAGAAGTTCAAGATGACGGTCAATCACCCTCGGTCTGGGGCTCCATGCAAGATCTCACCTCGTGGGGCATCAATGATCATGAGGAAGGTGAGGGATCAGCCCAGAACTACACGGCAGGACCTGCTCAATGACCTGAAGAGAGCTGGGACCACAGTCTCAAAGAAAACCATTAGTAACACACTACGCCGTCATGGATTAAAATCCTGCAGCGCACGCAAGGTCCCCCTGCTCAAGCCAGCGCATGTCCAGGCCTGTCTGAAGTTTGCCAATGACCATCTGGATGATCCAGAGGAGGAATGGGAGAAGGTCATGTGGTCTGATGAGACAAAAATAGAGCTTTTGGTCTAAACTCCACTCGCCGTGTTTGGAGGAAGAAGAAGGATGAGTACAACCCCAAGAACACCATCCCAACCGTGAAGCATGGAGGTGGAAACATCATTCTTTGGGGATGCTTTTCTGCAAAGGGGACAGGACGACTGCACCGTATTGAGGGGAGGATGGATGGAGCCATGTATCACGAGATCTTGGCCAACAACCTCCTTCCCTCAGTAAGAGCATTGAAGATGGGTCGTGGCTGGGTCTTCCATCATGACAACGACCCGAAACACACAGCCAGGGCAACTAAGGAGTGGCTCCGTAAGAAGCATCTCAAGGTCCTGGAGTGGCCTAGCCAGACCTTACTTACAAATCATACAATGTGATTTTCTGGATGTTTGTTTTAGATTCCGTCTCTCACAGTTGAAGTGTACCTATGATAAAAATTACAGACCTCTACATGCTTTGTAAGTAGGAAAACCTGCAAAATCGGCAGTGTATCAAATACTTGTTCTCCCCACTGTATCTACATGTGCAGAATGCAGCTGAACAGCATTTCCTTCAGCTCTGAAAAGATAGACTGTATAGTCGTCAGCACATGGAGGACACTGTCTGTCTGGGGGTAGTAGCTTTAATACATTTCTCAGTCTGAAAACATGCTCGCTTCAATCCACCACAGGACCGCATACTGTGCAACACCCCAGAAAATAGGATGGTTGCTCAGCAAAGCACGTCGTCACATCATTGCTTTTAGGGATAAACAAAGACAAACCTTAGAGTTCTCATCAGCTAGCTTTTAAAAGGCCATCGAGGGCAGGTCAGAGAGAGAGAGATGAAGAGAGAGAGAAAGAGAGAAATGAGAGAGAGATGAAAGAGAAATTGAAAGAGACAGAGAGAAAGTAGTAGTGCCCTACATGTAGACTGGACAGAGAGAGGAGAACAGCCTGTGGGTAAAGAAACTAGCTAGGCAGCAGGGGGAGCGCTTGATGCCCAGTGTGTGTGGCTGTGGAAAATGACCCCCTCCTCCCTATAGTGGAAGATGACCCCCTTCTACTGTATCCATTCAGACAGCCTCCAAGCCTTTCTGTCTGGGAGGACCCGGGCACGCCACAAGGCCACTCACCAGGCCCAGCTACTCACACACAGGCCACTGTTAGAGCAAGGAGCCATTAGCCAGCACAGCCCCCATCACACAGCAAACACCACAACAACCCCATCCCCCTCACCCTCACTGATTCAGAAACACACACACGCACAAACACACGCTGAAACAAACACAAAATGAAACACATCAGCACAAATACACTACAACAAGGGCTTGGTTGTGTCCAGCCTGGCACGAGTATTGCCCCAAATCCACCACCTCATCCACCCTTCCTCTAATTCTCCTCCCCTCATCTCTCTCTGCCCCTCCAGTCCTCTCCCTCTCTTCATCTCAAGCACCACCCCTCTCTGCTCCTCATACATCTCCTCATACACCTCATACAAAGCCTCTTCTTCTCTGTCACTCCTCCTGCATCTCTCTCTATTTCTCTCTCTGTCTTCATCTCCAGCCAATCATGTCGCCATAGGAACCTCTGATGTCTAACTGCTCCCCAGTCCAGCTCAGTGATCCGCACCACAGTGGTAGGTAGGGGGGAGAGAGAGAGAGAGAGCGAGAGAGAGTTAGAGAGAGCTCCTTGACTTAGCATGGAACTACTACTAATTGGATTTTCATTTTTCAGTTGCCTTTTTTCTCCACGGCTCATTGTGTGCCTGCTCTGCCTGG
Organism: Coregonus clupeaformis; assembly: GCF_020615455.1. NCBI lineage: Eukaryota > Metazoa > Chordata > Actinopteri > Salmoniformes > Salmonidae > Coregonus > Coregonus clupeaformis. The sequence continues at coordinate 36,369 of NW_025534858.1, forward strand.
GTGGAGGCATTCACAGAGCTGGTTAGGGCCCAGTAAGGGTCTGGGACACAATGGCCATTAATTAGGAAAGTAGAGGGTACAGCGAGAGGAGCAGAGCAGTCCGGGAGGGACAGACAGAGTGGCTGAGGATACTAACGTCATATAGTTGTACTGAGTCCCATGTGCAAGCACACAGACACACACAGTACACACAGATGCAATCAATGACCCATGCACCCTCCTAGCCAGTTGTTTAATCAAAGCCAGACACTGCTGGTCCTCTGTCGTCACTGTAGAGCCAATCAGAGAGGTCACCTGTGCTCCACAGCAGGACTCTGATTGGATGACAGACCAGGCAGTGGGCACTCTGGGTAACTGCCCTCTCAGCACTCTGATTCCCAGCCTAGAGGAACCAACCAGGACCACCCCTCACTGTGTGCCCTGACAGAGACCTTGCATAATTTATCAGAGAAAACATACACAAAGCTCTGGCACACAGATTCTCCTACATAACAACTCTGACAAGTAAACACATACTTACTTTTGAAGCCTGCCGATGCCACCTCTGATAGTCTGCCAGTGTGTCGAAGTTAACAAAGTATGTCTGGGCCTGGGGTCCAGCTGAGCTGAACATCAGACAGTGCTGTCTCCTCTTCACCTCCTCCACCTGAACATACAGAACAGAAAAGGGTGAGGAGGCCAGACAGAGACATCCACTGATGTCCCCAAGAAACTACTAAACAGCATTATGGTGCCTACTGGCTCTATCCATATTAGGCAGAGACACATGTGCTTAAGTGTGCCTGAATGTGCATGTCTATGGCTGCATTTACACAGGCAGCCCAATTCTGATATTTTTTTGAACGAATTGGTCTTTTGACCAATCAGATCAGCTCATTTGCCAATAATTGGGCAAAAGATCAGAATTGAGCTGCCTGTGTAAACACAGCCAATATGTGTGTGTGTGTGTGTACGTACTAGTGTGTGTTTGTATGTGTGCATTTCTGTATTTGCTCCCTTCTCATTGTACTGTACAGTGCATCCCCTCTGTCCGTCTGTCAGTCCCAGCTGTGTTGTTGTATCTGTGATCTGCTGTTGTTTCTGTCTCTCTTTGACCCCTGGGGAATGCATGGGCTTGGAAAACAACGTCTCTCCAACCCCTGACCTCTAACCCCTCACCTTTCCCCCCACCAGAGGCAGGATGTGCATCTTCCCCGTCAGGCTGTCTTTGACAGAGGCCACAATCAGACAGGTGCCACACAGGAGGACCTGGCGCTCTGCCCACTTGTGCAGCTGGGTCTTGCCCTTCCTGACGCTGAACACGCCCGTCAGCAGGGTCCGCTCCTGCTGGTCCGCGTTCACCGGACACTCTGGGGGAAGCCAAGGGAGGAGAGGGGTTAGTTAAAGAACATGGTCACATATCACTTATGCAAAAACACACCTTTGCACAGACACACACACATACAGTGAGGGAAAAAAGTATTTGATCCCCTGCTGATTTTGTACGTTTGCCCACTGACAAAGACATGATCAGTCTATACTTTTAATGGTAGGTTTATTTGAACAGTGAGAGACAGAATAACAACAAAAAAATCCTGAAAAATGCATGTAAAAAATTTTATAAATTGATTTGCATTTTAATGAGGGAAATAAGTATTTGACCCCCTCTCAATCAGAAAGATTTCTGGCTCCCAGAAAAGGGAGTGCTCCTAATCTCAGCTTGTTACCTGTATAAAAGACACCTGTCCACAGAAGCAATCAATCAATCAGATTCCAAACTCTCTACCATGGCCAAGACCAAAGAGCTCTCCAAGGATGACAGGGACAAGATTGTAGACCTACACAAGGCTGGAATGGGCTACAAGACCATTGCCAAGCAGCTTGGTGAGAAGGTGACAACAGTTGGTGTGATTATTCGCAAATGGAAGAAACACAAAAGAACTGTCAATCTCCCTCGGCCTGGGGCTCCATGCAAGAACTCACCTCGTGGAGTTGCAATGATCATGAGAACGGTGAGGAATCAGCCCAGAACTACACGGGAGGATCTTGTCAATGATCTCAAGGCAGCTGGGACCATAGTCATCAAGAAAACAATTGGTAACACACTACGCCGTGAAGGACTGAAATCCTGCAGCGCCCGCAAGGTCCCCCTGCTCAAGAAAGCACATATACAGGCCCGTCTGAAGTTTGCCAATGAACATCTGAATGATTCCGAGGAGAACTGGGTGAAAGTGTTGTGGTCAGATGAGACCAAAATCGAGCTCTTTGCCATCAACTCTATTCGCCGTGTTTGGAGGAGGAGGAATGCTGCCTATGACCCCAAGAACACCATCCCCACCGTCAAACATGGAGGTGGAAACATTATGCTTTAGGGGTGTTTTTCTGCTAAGGGGACAGGACAACTTCACCGCATCAAAGGGACGATGGACGGGGCCATGTACCGTCAAATCTTGGGTGAGAACCTCCTTCCCTCAGCCAGGGCATTGAAAATGGGTCGTGGATGGGTATTCCAGCATGACAATGACCCAAAACACACGGCCAAGGCAACAAAGGAGTGGCTCAAGAAGAAGCACATTAAGGTCCTGGAGTGGCCTAGCCAGTCTCCAGACATTAATCCCATAGAAAATCTATGGAGGGAGCTGAAGGTTTGAGTTGCCAAACGTCAGCCTCGAAACCTTAATGACTTGGAGAAGATCTGCAAAGAGGAGTGGGACAAAATCCCTCCTGAGATGTGTGCAAACCTGGTGGCCAACTACAAGAAACGTCTAACCTCTGTGATTTCCAACAAGGGTTTTGCCACCAAGTACTAAGTCATGTTTTGCAGAGGGGTCAAATACTTATTTCCCTCATTAAAATGCAAATCAATTTATAACATGCATTTTTCTGGATTTTTTTGTTGTTATTCTGTCTCTCACTGTTCAAATAAACCTACCATTAAAATTAGACTGATCATGTCTTTGTCAGTGGGCAAACGTACAAAATCAGCAGGGGATCAAATACTTTTTTCCCTCACTGTACTCCACACAGAGCACATACATCCCAACCACACCCTGTACACAAACAATACATTAAGTTAATTAATACCATATGTTCTCAAGGGGGTTGTGCTTTCAAGAGACAAAGACAAGGAGAGGGCTAGACGCTGCCAGAACATGAAGTCAAACTGATAAACAGGTCACGATGATGTCACCTATGCATTAGTCAATGAATAGCACATCTCTTCCTGGAAGTGTTCTTATGTCAGCAGATCAGCCCAGCATATAGTCTCATTATCCTCCTGATAGACCTTAGCTGAGATCTCTAGAGCATGCCGAACATCTGATATGACAAACTGTAATAACGTATCAAAACCCATTTATTCGCTAGATGGAATCTAAAAGGCAGTTTGAAGGCTTTATAATCTATGTCTTCATCCATGGTATAGATGACAGGTGTGTGAGTGTCAATCCCTCTAACATCTGATCAGAGATCACTGGGCTGCTGACAAGCTTGATCAAAACACCAGGTGATACAGGTGAGCATTCATTGGCCCAACTCAAGGTGTCTCTAGCGTTTGATCAGTCTCCCCTTTTCATTAACACACACACACGACTTTGCGATTGTTCTCAGAAATGCTCTAACCCAGATGCATCAGTCAGATTGATGAATGCATCAGTCAGGCTTTTGTCACATTAAACCCTCTTTCAATCTAATTATGTAGCAGGGAGGTGAGGCTAGTGTTGCAGCCTGAGTATGCTGCTGCTGAAGGACAAACAGCAGGCCTCCCTCCCTCCCTCCCTTTGCTCTGCCAGGCCTCAAGTACACTTAGGTTAAAGGCTGGTCAAATAAGCACAAAGGGCACACAACAACTTTTTTCTCCTCTGTTTTCAATTTCCCTTGAAATAACAAGGTCTGCGTTTTCCATAATAGCACCTCCTTGTCTCAAACTCCCAGAGGCAGGCAGACACGTCCTCGCTCTCTCTGCCCTTTTCTGTCTTCTCCTTCACGTCTAAGGATCAAAACGAATCGTCAGGCTGCTTGTCTTTGTGCTGTCTGGAAAACCCATAATGAACAAGACAATGGCCTCTGACAGCTGACTGTGCCGCTGGCGCTGGCTGGGGGATCAATAGTGGTGTCTGATCCCAGGGCTTCCCCTCTGTCAGAGAGAAAAGGACCAGAGTGCCTCAACTCCAGCACAAAGGCCCTAGGGGCCAAGGGCAGCCAGGGAGAACCAGCCTTAGAAGGAAAGGGAGAGGGGAAGAGCAGTAGACAGGGAAAGAGGGAGAGAGAGAGAGGGGGAGAGCTGCATCATTGCCCTGTCCTCTATGTGTCTGTGTCAGTGAAGGTGAAGGAGGCTGACCTGTCAAAGACAGAGCCTTGTAGCCCTGTAGGGGATCCACATACAGCCAAGAATAGACACAGGCAGACAGGACGCACTCTCCCACTGGCACCACAGCAAATCCACTACAAACAGCCACATTCCTCCCTCATCCACACACTCATCCCCCAATGCACTGCTGCTTACCAGCCCCCCCTCCCCCCACAAGTTTCTTTCTCACTTTCACATCTCGCCTTCCAACTGAATAAAACACCTCCCTGTTCTCTACACCTCTCTGTGAAATGATCCAAGAACACACACGCCAATACAATCTCAGTCCCACTGCGCAGTCTCACCTCCAACATCACACAAACACTGCTTCATTATTAGAAATAGTGTTGACACTGGTGCAGTGGGTTGTGAGAAAGAGGGAATGGTTGATATTTTGTTTGTAGCTAGCGCACAGTGATGACCAGAGCTGGAACAACCCCCAAAAACACTACAGTGATAAGCCCTCTCTCCACAATGGAGCCAGAGGGACAGACTGAAAACGCCGCTTCTAAATAGAGTTAGCGTTTTCTACAGCAATATGAGGAAAGAGAAAGTCACTCAATATTTGGGGGTTTGGTTGCATTTTCAGAGACGGCAGCAGAATGTAGCTCAAGGACAATACAGTACTCCTTGGGCTATTTTAAACAAAGTGTAGCCCTAAAAAGCCCTTCAAATCAAATCTACTTAGAGATCTTCTGACTATCACGCAGGATGTCAACAAGCGTTTTTAAATTGGACATCCCCCTGGACGCTCGACACAAAATCTGAGGAGCGGGCCTCTGCACAGAGCAGCATCACGCTGAAATAATTGAACGCATAGAGACACTGAGCTGTGCTCTGCTCTCCCTGCTCTGGCCATGAAAAAATGTCATCCCCATTAACTGTAGCATGGTTGTGTGTAAATACCCACAGCCTATACTGTTGCATTGCTACAGGGTGTTGGCAAGTATGTACTATCATTATCATCTCATGCTATCAGAATGACGGGGAATACAAGATCATACTTAAGCAATAAGGCCCGAGGGGGTGTGGTATATGGCCAATATACCACGGCTAAGGGCTGTTCTTAGGCACAACACATTGGCCATATATCACAAACCCCCGAGGTGCCTTATTGCTATTATAAACTGGTTACCAATTTAATTAGAGCAGTAAAAATACATGTTTTGTCATACCCGTGGTATTCCACGGCTGTCAGCCAATCAGCATTCAAAGCTCGAACCACCCAGTTTATAATTGATAATATAGGCTAATGACATTCACTGTATCTCTGATTCGTGGCCTCATCACCAATGGTATGCAATTACCACCCATCTGAGAAAGGCACACAACTTTTTTCCTGTTGCATTAGGCTTTAATATACAACAATTTACAGCAGACAGCACAGCTCAAACAGCCAGCCAACAGACCTGAAATGTTCACAAAACATACACATGCTCATTTAAGAATCCTTATTCATTCTTTAATGAAAGACAACCCCACTAATGTTTGCAGTGTGCCCAGACAGCGAGAACAGACACTTCAACTTCCTCTCCTAACACAACAATAACACTTTCTGACAATCACTCTCTCATTCAATCACAAAGAAAACAAGTCTCAACCATTCACGGCAAACTGCTGCACCCAAAACAAACATGCATGCTTTCCCACCATGTCAGAGTTGCCAGGGAAACGATGAGACCTTGGAATCAAAGTCTGCTCCAGCCTGGTACATCTGCACCATCCACACTCCCCTGCATATTTATTTGGACATTGAAGCTACAACTTTTAGTTTGGCTCTATACTCCAGCATTTTGGATTTGAGATCACATTTTTCATCTGAGGCGACAGTACAGAATGTTACCTTTTATTTGAGGTTATCTGTTTTACTGCTTAGAAATGAAAGCACTTTATGTATCTAGTCCCCTCATTTGAAAGCGTCATAAGTATTTGGAAAAATGCACGTTTAGTATTTGGTCCCATATTCCTAGCACGCAATGACTACATCATGCTAGAGACACTACAATCTTGTTGGATGCATTTGCAGTTTGTTTTGATTGCGTTTCAGATTATGTTGTTCCCAATATAAATTAATGGTAGATAATGTATTATGTCATTTTGGAGTCACTTTTATTGTAAATAAGAATAACATATGTTTCTAAACACTTTTACATTAATGTGGATGCCACAATGATTACAGATAATCATGAATGAATCGTTAATAATGATGAGTGAGAAAGTTACAAAGGCACAAAGATCATACCCCCAAGATATGCTAACCTCTCACCATTACCATTAACAGGGGAGGTTAGCATTTTTAAGGGGTATGATATTTATGCCTGTAACCTTCTCACTCATCATTATTCACGATTCATTCATGATTATCTGTAATCATGGTAGCATCCACATTAATGTAGAAGTGTTTAGAAACATTTTATTCTTATTTATAATAAAAGTGACACACTACATTATTTACCATTTATATTGGGCACAAGATAATCTGAAACGCAACCAAGACAAACTGCAAATACATCCAACATGGTTGTAGAGTCACAAGCTTGATGTAGTCATTGCGTGCTAGGAATATGGGACCAAATATTACACTTTTGACTACTTGTCCAAATACACCTTCAAATGGGGGGACTAGATACATAAAATGCTTTAATTTCTAAACAGTAAAACAGGCATGTATGAAAATAACCTCAAATAAAAAGGTGACATTCTGTTCTGTCGTCTCATATGAAACATTTGATCTCAAATCCAAAATGCTGGAGTAGAGAGCCAAATTAAAAGGTTTTAGCTTCACTGTCCAAATAAATATGTAGGGGAGTGTATATTACCTCTTCACCCCTGAGCAGGAGTCAGCCAATCCCACACCACTGTGATTTATGATATGGACCAATCTCATTGGTCATAAAATGTGTACAGGTCTGGCAGAGAGGCAGATGCTGTACAACTCTGTTCTCGCTCTCTCTCTATTTCTCTCTTTCCTCTCCCTCGCTCTCTCCCTCCCTGTTCTTTCTCTCTCGGTTCTCTCTCTCAGGCTAGACTCCAGCAGCAGTTCCAATAGCAGCAGGGTGGGAGTCCTCAGCAGCAGGGGCAGAGAGAGGGCATGCCTAATCACTAAACCAAGTCCCACTTCCGCTGCTCAGACACTGCCAAGCCACAGGGACAGAGTGACAAGTGACAGATCACAGTGCATGTCCTGGGTGAACCCCCCTCACACCCGTCCTCTGTCCCTCAGCTCTAATGTCCCTGCCTCCTGTTGACGGGAGTCTTGGCGACAGTGGTCAAGTCTTACTTTAACAGTCACCAGATGGGCAGGGGAGTGAGGCAGGTCAAACTGTGTCCCCTGTGGCATTAAAACTACCGTACAGAGACACAGAGAGAGAGCCCGAGTGAGCGAGAGAGAGCAAGAGCGAGAGAGAGAGTCAAAGGAGGTGGCAATGGGCCAAATGCCTTCTATAGACCCAACACTTGTACATCAACTTCCCCTATGGAGTATCAGCACCTGAGAATCCCCCAAACCAGACCATGTTTCAGCTGTTGGCCAGACATGACTCTAGACAGCCCCGTCCGTCCATCCACAGACTGAACAACTGCCTTGATGTTCTGTCTCCAACAGGGAGAACTAGAAGAATATTGCATAGATTAGGCTGGCTTGCAGTAGGGGGCCAGTAGAGGCTGAAACACAGGCTTACTGCAGCCCAGGATCAGAACAGCAGGCCATTTTTGGCAATAACATCAAATCAGAGCCGCGCAGGCCCCCTCCGTGACCTATTCTTACTGTGAGAAATGCAATTCATAAAGTCCTTAAGCTTGCTTCCATACTAGGGAAATCAAATAAAGTGTCAAACTGCTTCAGCAGAATAGTGCAGACAACTCAGACAGGACAGAACTATGGGACAGTGGCAGTGTTTACTGGATACTGAACATTGGGAAGGTAGAAAGTCCAGCTAGCATCTTTCCGATATGCACATCTTCCCCATCCCTCGATGGTTTAGCAATAGGATAAAGGGGTGATTTCCCAATAAAGACTGCATTGAAATAGACCAAATCTAAACTTGCAGGATCCCCTCCACCTCCGAGTCACCCAGCCCTTTAGGCCACAGACATTGCGTGACTCAAGGCTGAGGAGCCAGTGTCTGACACTGGAAAATCTCTAGCAGTGGATTGCTGACATCTAGGATCTGCATATAATATTGAGAAGAGAAGGTAGAGAGATGCAGAGATGCTGCTCAGCGGGGGGGTCATGTCTCTCAGGAGTAGGAGCACTCTTCCTCTCCCCCTGGTCTTGCCATCCCTCTCTTACCCCCTCCTCCTCTCCCTCCCTCTGTTATACAGTTCATCAGTCAGCGAGACCGGGAAGTAGTGTACTGTAATCCCACTCCGTCTGCTCTCTGCTGGCCTGTCCCTCCAGGCACTGACCATTACAGATGGGCCAGTCTGTAATAGGGGCCCATCAGACCCCTGTGTGAGCAGCAGCCCACTGGGCTCTCCATGGCCTGGCTGCTGGACCCCCTACGGCTTCCTCTGGCCCCTGTCAGCGCAGCTTAGGGCCTCCAAGTCGTTAACTTAGTTTTCCTTGGTATTTTTGATAAGATCCTGGCAGATCAATAACTCATTAGTTGACTAAACCTGGTCAGCCCTAATATGATTAACTCCCCTCCGCTCTGAGACACTAAGGCTCCCAGGCTGGATGTGAGCTCCATAGCTCCGCAGCAGAACCAGGTCCGGACCGGCCGAGGTGAAGCCAGGCCCAGTGGACCAGCGCCAGGACTCACATGCCCCCTCATAGCTGCAGCTGTACGCCCCCCCCAGGTCTCTGGAGTGCTGTTTTTCATAGAGAGTGATTTATTAAGTCAGCATTTATTCATGTTTACTCCCCCCTCCATGTTTGTTTTCATCTCAGTGCCACAGCAGGCTGCTGTGAGTGGGCAACAGGGCTGTGGTTCGGGGGGGGGGGATTAGTTTCCTGTACAAATAGAGCCGTGTGTATTTTAATAACTCACACAATGTTACCTTATCAACACCTCTCTGACATGGAAACAGAGAAGGAAGAATAAAAAAACTTCAACACCCTGCAGTGTGAATACCAACACATTTTATAAACGTGCGCACAGTGCAGCCCTTGCACAGGTATGTACACCAACACACAGCACAGTGAATGCAGTATTCATGGTCACACTTTAATAGCAACACACTTTATTACGCATAAGGCTTACTATTGAAGGGTGATAAGAGGTGCTTTGTCATGTGTCAACTGAACACCCTTATTCCACCCTTTATATAGAATGACATATTTATATAAATGATTTGTGAAGCCTTTATGCAGGCCTTAGAAAGGGTTTACAAAGACTTCATTAAGTGTGAACATATTGACAAACCCTTCCTGTGATGGCTGTACTGTTTACAGCTGCAGCAGAGATCCCCTCAATCAGGAGGTTAGGTTACCCCTGACAACGGCTGCCAGGCATCTGAGAAGGAGCTACGAACTAACACAGGGTTGTTATGGAGTTCTCCAACTAACACAGGCCATCTATTTCATCATCACTGTGTGGGTGGATAGCTCTTTAACAACCCCTTAGATGTGTGGGTGGAGAGACTTCTGTTACCCCATGGCTGTATGAGGGGAGACATTTCACCATAGTACTGTATGAGAGTCCTCATCTGATCCAATCCAGCCACCCTGCTAGCCTAGTTAGGATGCCAGGGTGCCAGTGTTTCCTGTGTTTTCCCACAAGCAGCTAATAAAAGGTGAGGGCAATCTCTCCCAGGGCTTGGCCAGCCTCCGGGCCACAGGCCTGCTCTGCTCACTAACACCACAGCACAGCCAGCTCTCACAGGACTGGGCCGAGCAGCGGAGAGACCAGCGCGGTTCTGTTCCCACTGTAGCCTACGCACTGTGACTGAGAATGAGGCCTGCAATGTGCTGGAGAGCTGACAGCAAGACAAACAGAGCTACAGCACTGAGAATATCAACCAGACAGACAAGAGGGGCATGCTTTATTCTCAATACAAAAAGGCACACACTTTTTAACTATAGTTTTAGTGTATTATAGTACATAGTGACAGTACATGAAGAGTATATGCACTGAAACAGCCTGAGTATGTTCAGTAGGATTTCTCTGGCAGGTATCGCGAGGCTGTGTTGTGAATGTCTGAGCATGTGCAGTCAGTGGAAGGGGAGGAGCTCTTTCACCACGTTTGCATGTGAGAAAGCTATGCCGGCCAGAGATTGTGGTCACGCTTTCTTCCCCTCTCGCTCGGTCTCGCTCTAGTTCTCTCTTGTTTTCATTCTCTCCCTCTTTCATTCTCACTGTCTCTCCAACACAGCATGGGCGTGGCCACAGCTAGTCAGACACAGTGACACTGACTCAGCAACACAGCACAGTGCTGCACAGTGCTAGGCCCAGCCAGTCTCAGCACCAGCCTGGTTATTAATAGGAGAGGCATTACAGAACATCAGGTCCCCGCTCCTCTTCCCCTTACAGCAAAGCCTATCAGGACTGATAGGAGGATCATTAGACCTGCCACTACCAGACAGGATCACAAACAGAGAGGAGTGTGAGACTCAAGGTGTGTGTGAGAGAGTGTGACTGTATGGTATGGACACATCACACCATTGTAAATACATCTCCCCTTCCCCCTAGGGGGACCAGTGTGTAAAAATTAACCAGCGTGCCATATCCATCCTGTATCTGGTGCCATACATCAGTGACGCAGAGGCAGTTAATCACTGGTGGGGCTGTGACAGAGCGCAGACTCCGCCAGCCAAGGCCGCAGGTTGACGTTTATTGTCATGAGTCTTGTACTGGAGGCCAAACTGAGCAATTTCCCCTTAGATAGGCCAGCTGCAAATCCAAAATTAGCTATATTGTAACAATTCATTTATGGTTTGGGTTAGGCATTAAGGTTAGCAGTGTGGTTAAGGTTAGGTTTAAAATCAGATGTTATTACTTTGTGGCTGTGCCAGCTACTGACCACTGCAGAGCTGGCTACAGAACAAGATTCATTACAAAAAACGCTAACCTGCGCCAGGCCCATGGAAGAGGGATGAGGGATGGTCAGTCAGGGGCCACGCAGCCCTGATGTATGGCTGTTTGGGATGCGTCCTGGCCTCTGAGTAATGAAGGTTACCCACGCCACGCCCAGGGTTGCGTCTGACACACATCCCTTACAGGCCTGAACCCCTTCCCAGAGGAGAAAGCTGCCACTCATGGGCCCTCATCTTGAGGAAGTGGGATTGAACTCCGTTGTAGTACCAACCCAAACCACAATACAACCTTGTTCAAACAATGGAAACAGACGTCACCTCAGCCCTATACTACGAATGTAGTTTGAGGAGTTAACGAGGTAACTTTGGTCAACTCTTAAATTCAACTTGGGATAACTGGTACCACGAATGTAGCTCACCTTTTAGCCAGGTAAATTTCTATGGCAACAAATCCTTCAGATCTAACCTGCACCGGGGCAGGCTGACTCAGGGCTAACTACATTGATCCTGAATGAAGTGTCTGAGCCACGAGTTCAGGATCAACGAAAGCAGATTCCTTCCCTCTCGCAAAAATTGCGTCATCATCCAGTTCATTTGAGGAAGACAACTGATTAAATATTTTATTAATCAAATGTGTTGTGTGTTAAAAATAATAGTTGTCAAAATAGCTATCACATTACACATTCAGTAATGACAAATGCATTTGAAACTTCACGCACAGTAAAACTTTTGTATGACCCAATACAATTATTTTATCAATAGGAGGAGTGGGGGAAAAGGTGCTTGTGCATTGATAACCACACCAAAGTAATAAAATAAAGACGGCTCTTCTAAAAGTCTATTTCACACCATAGCCTGCTGAATTTGCAAGATAACTTTTCTTTCATTTTGATTTCGGCACTAATTAAAATGTGGCACTGACTTGCCCATGTTTCAGCATTGTCTCAATGAAGAGTTTGGTGTGCGACTAGCCACGTGCGACATGCACGCGCAGTTACAAGCCTGCTAGAGTTAGTGGCAGGCGGACGAGCAATATCCACGGTCATACTACAGATGAAGCCTCAGGTGGAATGGGAAGCTAACTGAGGCTGGCTAGCTTTAGAAACCCCTGAGTAGATCTAGCTTGCTTCGTAGTTTACTACTCCAGCCCTGATAAACCAGCCCCTTGTCAGACATTATTAGCAAGCCTGACTCCTCTTAAAGTACTAAACTGTTTGAGTTAGACTAGCTGGGTGCTCCACAATCTGACAGACAGATCCGCCAGCGCGGTCAGAGGAGGTGTGTTTTGCTGCCGGTATGAAAGCTAAAGTACAATAAGCCCAGGCTGCTTGGCTCCTGCACAAACAAACAGAATATGAATTAAAAAATTACGCAAAAATAAACCCCAATCCAAGTGAGTGAAGCCTACTTCATTAAGTCAGGGTAGTGCTAACAGCCCTGCACCCAGGGAAGTAGTGGAAAGAGAGACACATACACACACACACACACACAAGCTGTCATAAACACAAACACACACACACACACACTATGGACCCAGAAGCTGACAGTTTGGACTGCTCCATCAGCAGCAGAGCCAGGTCCATTGACAGGGCTCCAGGCCTGGTTCCAGCAGAGCAGGCTGAGCCCAGCCAGAGCCCAGTGAAAGAGAGCCTATCATGGCCTGCAGATGGCCGTAGACAGGCCCCTTGGGTCACTACTCACCACTGTAGAAGCGGATCATGCAGCTGAGGTCCGAGTTGGCCGCCTCTCTCTGCACTCGCAGAGGGTCCTGGTAGCCTATAGCAGCAAGGTAGTCATACACCATTTGGAGAGGGCGCTCAGAGGGGTCCAGCCTCCTACAGGGACAGAAATAGAAACTGTCAGGGTTTATGCCAATCACAGTCAATACCCTTAACAGACACACAGATTCTCCTCTACACGTATAATTAATTTGTGCATCTTTGCCTCCACGCTTGGAATCCAACCAAAGGGGCATAGTTCATCAACCATTGCTGCCACACATTTGCATGCATGCAAGCACACACACTCACACGCAAGCAGAGACATTCCAATCCTTCATTCCCTGTGTTATGACAGGTAAGGTCCAGAGGACAACTGTCACGCCAATCAGCAGAGCTGGACACGGGTGTTTCACTTTCAGACTTGGGGAATTGACGAGGCTCCTCTATCAAAACATTTACAGAGTCTGACTCTGTGCCGGATGTCAATCAAGCAGAGAGAGAAACTATCTCCACACAGGTATCAGTTCCAAAGTTCAAAGTCAGAAATGGAGGAAGAACATCATATCAAGCACCTGCTGATGACCAACATGAACTCTCATCTGAATAATGCGTCTGAATGGTATGGTGATGGCACCCCTTTCTTTTAATCCGTTCCCTGTGTGAGCCCTAATGAAATCAGTTCATTCCATGGCTAATCCTGTAAAGGGCCTCTCATGCTGCTATCAAACAGGAGGTCTGCTGAGCCTGCAATCTGTGACCCCCAGTCGGTCACTGGCACGCCTTCAACACAACACCTCCGATCCCCACGTGAACACACCAAGGATATCTGCTACAGAACCACTGTGAAGACACTACAGCCAGAACCACTGTGAAGACTCTATGCACTCAATAACATCTGTGAGGGTATTTTTCACAATGACCCACTGTCTATGGAAGCCCCAGCTTTGCCCAATAGAATTCATAATATGGTGTAAATCAATAAGCCTCAGATTTAACAGCTCTTTACGGCATACAGTGTGTGATTGTGTTGCTTATTCTAACGCATTACCACTCTAGAAGAAGTAATCATTGGCTCTCTCCTCCCCACCTCGCTCCATAAATTCTAAAAAAGAGCCCCACCCTAGTCGGTACGCACGTGATAGCTAACTCCCAGCGCAGGTCCTCTATGTACTGTAGCTTAGGGTTACCATGATGCTAAGCCAGAAGTGACTAGTTTCCAGCCACAGCCAGGGTGATGGTGAGGTGACACAGCATCTGGCGGTTGCTGTGGCATTTTTCTGCCCATGCCCAAGGCCACACTCCCTGTGTCAGCCCAGCGGGGTGTAACAGTCAGGATCATGTCTGCTGGTCACACACAGTTGTGGCCCCAGCACCTCACACAGGATTTAGACAGATCCCTGGCAGGCTCGGAGGGATGACTGTCTTTACAGGACTGCCTGTAGACCATTCACACTAACACACATGCTCTGAGAGCATGTACATTTATTCACAAATCCGTTCCCCTTGCGGCCACGAGTACTGGAGGCTCTTAAATCTACAGTCGCTTAATCTCCTTTCCTTCATTTGGGTGGCTAGATACTTTCCCTTCATTTTATGTGGGTGACCTCTTAAAGACATTATCCAGAACTTTGGCAAAGTATGCATATTTTAAACCTCCCGCTTTGCGCTAGATGTGTCAATGTGTAGTTCATACAGGCATAATCTATGAGCAGAATTACTGTTTTACCTCAATTCGCTACAAAATCCCTAGTTTGAAAGCAACGGTTTACTGGAAGCTGTGCAGCGCCATTTTCCCCCATGTGGGCCAGCCCCTTAGCAATTAGAGTTCCAGCCAATAAGCTTAAGTCCCTCGCCATTTGAGTGACAGCTAGCAAGATCCACACACAGCAGAGCGAGAGAGCAATGACGTTGTGCACATATCTGCATATTTTCAGGGACCAATTTTGGCTTGTGAGCGCTACTTCCAGAACTACTAAAAAGTATACAAAAGTACTTGAGAATCTCTAACTATGGGCCTTGAAATTGTAACAACAAGAAAACAACAAACACTATTACTAAAATCAGCACGTACATGAAATTACTCAGTGTTGACACATCCACCAGGCAGCACAGATATACAACAGGGGTGTGGGAGGAGACAACATGGCACTACAGAGATGAATCGGACATTGTACCACCTGTATGTGAAATGACTTTGATCAGAGTTCCCTTAAGGGGAGAGAGGAGAAGCCTAGGTGGTTACAGAACCAAACCTGAGAGGCTTTCAGGCTCAAATAAGAAAGAGAGAGACATGCCCGTGCTGATCCAGTCTTTCAAGAAAATTACTTTACCTGCATAGTGCTAAACTGCCAGTGTATATCCAGCTGTGTTAGTAGAAATGTAATTCACCGTGGTAGAGGGCTCCAGCTGGGTAAATCAATACCATAGGGGGGGATGTAAAGAGCATCCTGCAGCAAGGTGTGTAATTCACTACAAATCTCAGTCATGTTAGATGCAATCTTTCTTCCGCACAACACTGACCCACGTGACCATTTAGTGCATCATGCTGTGCTGAGCGTTTAACCAAAAATAGTCTTAGAGGGAGTAAAAAGCATTCCCTTGCCTGGCCTGACCAAATAAAGAGCAAGTGGGTGTAACCAGATTATAGCCTGTGTCAGAGGCATCATCATGAGGAGTTATTCTGGAAAACTGGCTGTCAAGTCACCGGCCGTGTCCGAATGCCTGTACTGCGTTCTAAATAGTACGCAGTTTGGGAATGCGAAAAAATTAAGTTTTATAGTAAGTGCATTTTCAAAAATGTTGTATGCTTTAAATGCCAGGATGACATACTCATTTGGCTTTTCATCTAGTAGAATTCGCTGCGTTGCGGAAGAGATTCGTCTTTCGAGACTCATGTGTGTTTGACAACAGCTGATAATCAGGTAAGGGGGACGTGCTCTATCAAAATGAACGAATGGCGGTAATCAATGCAATTGCGCATTAGATTACGCAGTCTCAGTAGGATGAGCCTAGTATGCTGATATTTGTTGTTTTACTAAACAGTACATTCTAAATAGTATGTAGTACGATTAGTACACAGTTTAAGTAAGTAGTAGGCAAGCCAGATTTCGGACACGGCCACTGAAACGTGCTGAATTGTAGGCCACATAGGTCAGTCAAAGTCTAGATCTATGAGCCTGCTCCTGTTCTACGCAAGCAGCAGAGTTCTCATAAGAACTCAAGAAAACAGAGTACAAACCTGACCCAATGTGTAAAAATAGAATGGAGGAATCAGCAGTGCCAGAATGAGGTAACTAAAACAGTATGAAAAGGTTGGAGACTGATGCAGCTTTGAGACTGATGCAGCTTTGAGACTAGGTGAGTAAAGCACCAAGATATGATATTGAACATAAATGGGATTATTTATAATTGGAATTTAACACACTGTCTAGCAATAAATAGAACCAATGACTCTATGAGACTGCCATTTTTCTAACATAGTCAAGAGTTGTGAACACAACACTGTGGTATTAGACGTGCGTGTCAGTGGGAGAGGTGAGTATTACCTGAGCAGGTCTCCATGGAGCTGCAGGTACAGTCCCTCTACTTCTCTCTGGGCACACAGCTCCTCCACCGTGGTAGTGGTGGAGCATAGCACCAGCCGCAGGTCTGCCTGGGGGGTGGAGGAGGCCTGTGGGCCCGAGGCTGGGGGCTGGGGGTCTACTGTCCCCCCGTACAGACACACACAGCCCCGCTGGGCGTCCCCCTTCAGCCAGTCCCGCTCTCGCGATCCAAAGCGGTTCTTCCTGGTAACACAGCCTCTGCTCCCATTCCTCTTCATGTTCCGCTGGAGAAACAGAAACATTGGATGAAAAGACTGACACCACAGATACACTGTAAATGTATTGGGCCTGTAAGAGAAGAGAACTTTACACCGTCTTCTACAGTAGTTAATGATAACTTGTCTTGCAGCGGCTTTGCTCTGAATCAAGGATATTTCAAGCTGCATCATGTTCCAACACATCCATAGGACAAATTCAATTGAGTAAATTTGTCAGGTTGGCAAAACTGTGAAAGTTCAAATCAGATTACCTGCAAACCGCTCATGTGCGTTAGTGACCTTAAAACAGGGTCCTTGCTAAATCTGGGAGCCCAACCCAGAATGACATGTCCGGCCTGTGTCAGAATCACTGGCCTTGTTTTCAAATCTGGAGAAGCTCGGAACAAATATTTACACAAGGAAAGAACGGCCAGGACGGTGCTGTGTGAACTGGAACCTGGTTTTTGAGACGGGTGGGCCAGGCATCAGGTCATTAGTCAGACACTGATGAAGTCATCCTCCCACAATGCCGTGCATCCCCTCGGCACAGGCAGGCAGCTGCTGGCATCCCCACTGCACCAGAGCACACACACACGCAACAGAGGAGACAGCAGGGTCCCGAGCAGCATCTCTTCAGACGACAGCTCCAAAGACGCACACAACAGGCCTCAATGTGCAATGACAACACACACAACTCAATGGGTGACAGGCAACAAAGGCACACACACACACAGAGGCCTCTCTGTGAGTCAACAAGACAGGCACACTCACTCACACAGAGGCTGCCATGACCCTGAGCATCGACCATTGCCCTTATTTCACTCCATGACCCCTACAACCGTCCAAGGCCAGAGAGGGCACAGATATATCAGTCAAATAAAGCTCCAACAGCTCAGTGATCAGTAAATCAATCAACAAACCATGTTCTGAGATGTTAAACAGGGATAAACATGCATCAAATCTACACACGATACCGCATAATGACAAAGCGAAAAACAAGTTTAGACATTTCTGCACATTTATAAAAAATAAAATAAAAAATACGTAAGTATTCAGACCCTTTGGTATGAGACTCGAAATTGAGCTCAAGTGCATCCTGTATCCATTGATCATCCTTGATATGTTTCTACGACTTGGAGTTCACCTGTGGTAAATTCAATTGATTGGAAATTATATAAGGTCCCACAGTTGACAGTGCATGTCAGAGCAAAAACCAAGCCATGAGATCGAAATAATTGTCCATAGAGCGCTGAGACAGGATTGTGTCGAGGCACAGATCTGGAGAAGGGTACCAAAAATGTCTGCAGCATTGGAGGTCCCCCAAGAACACAGTGGCCTCCATCATTCTTAAATGGAATAAGTTTGGAACCACCAAGACTCTTCCTAGAGCTGGCCGCCCGGCCAAACTGAGCAATCGGCGGCGAAGGGCCTTGGTCAGGGAGGTGAACAAGAACCCGATGGTCACGCTGACAGAGCTCCTCTGTGGAGATGGGAGAACCTTCCAGAAGGACAACCATCTCTGCAGCACTCCACCAACCAGGCCTTTATGGTATAGTGGCCAGACGGAAGCCACTCCTCTGTAAAAAGGCACATGACAGCCCACTTCGAGTTTGCCAAAAGGCACCTAAAGGACTCTCAGACCATGAGAAACAAGATTATCTGGACTGATGAAACCAAGATTGAACTCTTTGGCCTGAATGCCAAGCGTCACGTCTGGAGGAAACCAGGCACTGCTCATCACCTGGCCAATACCATCCCTACGGTGAAGCATGGTGGTGGTGGCAGCATCATGCTGTGGGAATGTTTATCAGCGGCATGGACTGGGTAGACTAGTCAGGTTTGAGGGAAAGATGAACGGAGCAAAGTACAGAGAGATCCTTGATGAAAACCTGCTCCAGAGCGCTCAAAACCTCAGACTGGGGCGAAGGTTCACCTTCCAACATGACAACGACCCTCAGCTTAGGGTCGTTGCCAAAGGTGCTTCAACAAAGTACTGAGTAAAGGGTCTGAATACTTACAGTACCAGTCAAAAGTTTGAACACACCTACTCTTTCAAGGGTTTTTCTTTATTTTTACTATTTTCTACATTGTAGAATAATAGAGAAGACATCAAAACTATGAAATAACACAAAGTGTTAAACAAATGAAATATTTTATATTTGAGATTCTTCAAAGCAGCCACCATTTGCCTTGATGACAGCTTTGCACACTCTTGGCATTCTCTCAAACAGCTTCATGAGGTAGTCACCTGGAATGCATTTCAATTAACAGGTGTGCCTTGTTAAAAGTTAATTTGTGGAATTTCTTTCCTTCTTAATGCGTTTGAGCCAATCAGTTGTGTTGTGACAAGGTATGGGTGGTATACAGAAGATAGCCCTACTTGGTAAAAGACCAAGTCCATATTATGGCAAGAACAGCTCAAATAAGCAAAGAGAAATGACAGTCCATCATTACTTTAAGACATGAAGGTCAGTCAATACGGAACATTTCTAGAACTTTGAAAGTTTCTTCAAGTGCAGTCGCAAAAACCATCAAGCGCTATGATGAAACTGGCTCTCATGAGGACCGCCACAGGAAAGGAAGACCCAGAGTTACCTCTGCTGCAGAGGATTAAGTTCATTAGAGTTAACTGCACCTCAGATTGCAGCCCAAATAAATGCTTCAGAGTTCAAGTAACAGACACATCTCAACATCAACTGTTCATAGGAGACTGCGTGAATCAGGCCTTCATGGTCAAATTGCTGCAAAGAAAACACTACTAAAGGACACCAATAAGAAGAAGACACTTGCTTGGGCCAAGAAACACGAGCAATTGACACAATCTGTCCTTTGGTCTGATGAGTCCAAATTTGAGATTTTTGTTTCCAACCGCCATGTCTTTGTGAGACGCAGAGTAGGTGAACTGATGATCTCTGCATGTGTGGTTCCTACCGTGAAGCATGGAGGAGGTGGTGTGATGGTGCTTTGCTGGTGACACTGTCTGTGATTTATTTCGAATTTAAGGCACACTTAACCAGCATGGCTACCTCAGCATTCTGCAGCAATACGCCATCCCATCTGGTTTGCGCTTAGTGGGTTTTTCAACAGGACAATGACCCAAAACACACCTCCAGGCCTGACCTGGCCTCCACAATCCCCCGACCTCAATCCAATTGAGATGGTTTGGGATGAGTTGGACTGCAGAGTGAAGGAAAAGCAGACAACAAGTGCTCAGCATATGGGAACTCCTTCAAGACTGTTGGAAAAGCATTCCTCATGAAGCTGGTTGAGAGAATGCCAAGAGTGTGCAAAGCTGTCCTCAAGGCAAAGGGTGGCTATTTGAAGAATCTCAAATACAAAATATGTTTTGATTTGTTTAACACTTTTTTGGTTACTACATGATTCCATATGTGTTATTTCATAGTTTTGATGTCTTTACTATTATTCTACAATGTTAAAATAGTAAAAAATTAAGAAAAACCCTTGAATGAGTAGGTGTCCAAACTTTTGACTGGTACTGTATGTAAATGTAATATTTCCGTTTTTAATTTTTTATAAATGTGCAAAACATTCTAAACCTGTTTTTGCTTTGTCATTATGGGGTATTGTGTGTAGATTGATGAGGGGAAAAAACTATTTAAATCAATTTTAGAATAAGGCTGTAAACGTAACAAAATGTGGAAAAAGTAAAGGGGTCTGAATACTTTCCGAATGTACTGTACCTGAATTTGTCCAATAAAAACTATAATTTGCAACTGTTGGACTAATGATTACACCCTAGATCAGCTAAATGCAGGCAAGAGTGTGCAAGGCGGTTTTGAATGTGTCACGGTCACCTTGATTACAAAAAATGATCTTGACATGTGCACCTGCATTGTAAACTTTCATTCATAGGCTAGGTTAAAGCAACCTCATGATGGGTACAGGGAAAATTTAGAGTATTATGCAGTAGCCTAAACCCATCGATGTTACATTGAGCTGGGTGAATGGAATATGAATGACAGTCATCCAATATGCAGTAATAGAAATAAGGCCATGCTCATAAAAAAAAAAAAAATCATCCTCCATCTTAAACGGCACCGACTGCCCCTGATGTGTATAAACTCACCACTCATAGGTTTAAATCTTGGTTGGTTGAATAATAGGCTACCGTTGTTATTTGCAACAGCAGCCATTTATGATCCAATGAGCATAAAACTTAAATGGTCCTTACACTGAAGTTGTCTTTTGGATATTTATTGTTAGTGCAATTGTAACTGGAATGTGTCATTCTCCATGACAATATCACATGAGAGATTGGTGAGATAAGCAGTCTATCATTGAAGCATGGCTGAGGTTCATGTCAGCCTATTAAATGTATTTTCTAAATGATTATGTATGGCGATAATTGGCACAAGCCATTATGTGTCTTATTTCATGGACCCTAATCGGTTAATGAGTGACATAATGGCGGAAGTACAGCACACGAATGAGTGAGGAAACAGTTAATCACGTCTTGTCAATCGTGCGTGCGTGTTGAACAATGTCAGTCCAAGATTTCGACAGGCTAACCGACCACCGGTAGGCCCCATACAAAACAGAGACTTAGGCTATTATAGGCTATTTAGGAATTTCAATGTGGATTTGATCCAATGACAAACATGTAGCCTAAATCGCACATTGGAAAGTTATACAAATGTTACTCTAGCCATAATAGTTTAAGCTAATTATTCATTTCAGCAATAAACATTAAGTTAAAACATGTGATTTGACATGTTCTGATGTAACGTTATAGCCTTGGATATAGTGTTGCCATATTGGCAAATTAAAAACAGCAAATGTAGCATATGAAACATTTACAGTAGGATAGACTAACAGGTTAGCACGACAATACGTAGCAACATCTTGAACTACTGTAACAGTTCAGCCAAATGTTTCTGTTACAATCTAGAAAGAGCTACAATGAAGCTGCTAGCTGGCAATGTGGTTTGACACATTGTTGCATTGAAAGCTATGCCTTCAAAGCCAACGTAATTATCACTAAATAAGAGAACGTCAATGATGCTCAAACTGGATGACGCGTGAGTTTGATTTCACACGCACTTCGGCCCTGTTACAACGGGGCACTGTGCGTTTGCAGTATTTTGATAAACCTTCAAATATGACCTGCTTGATAGCTACCTTTAGAACGCGTATCCCCGTTCCGACACGGTTTCCTGGACCATTGCGGTCGCCACGACCTGCAGCTTGATTAGATCCCGCTTCGTGGACCACGGTGTCCGACAGTGTGTCCGTACAACCCCTGTTATCGACACCACCTATTTTTCGCTCCATATCCGTGCCATTGACCGTGCCCGCTATATGATCTTCTTCCTTCATTTGCATGTGTATATCTAACTACAAAAACCCCACAAGAACGTGGAACATGACTGGTAAATTCCAATACATGCGGCAGCTGAAAAATCCAACTCTGGTTCGGTGCGACGCCATAACGAGTCTGAACCTCACCGCTGTCAGATAGACCCAATCAATAAACATTAGAGAGGCAGGGTAACATATTATTCATAAGGCACTGCCCATTTCAGAGTTGAGGCGTACTGAATTATTCATTAGGTTTCCTATGCACATATTACACGTGTGCTTTACCGCATTAACTGTCTTGCGATTTTGATTTAATGCGTGACATTTTAATTTCACTTCATGTAGGCTACTTCTTACAGCTGCCCTAGAGTCTCATGATACTTACATGTAGAAAATGTTTTATAGCTATACATAAGCACCCCTCATCAACTGATTCCTCATAGGGAATCTGAGAGTAGCCAATGTCCCATTTCATTATGGTTTGAATTGGAACAAGTATGTTTATGACAAACTACCTTGTTAAAGAGGCATGTCAGGATCTGTAAAGGTGGGGCTGGGGGTATGTGGAGTGAATGAGAGGGAATCCAAGGCACTCATCTCTCTTCAGGGTCATGGAAAAGTAGTAAAGGGGGTGGGTCTGAAACAGAGCAGATTCAGCCAGGTATCAGCTTTCAAGAAAGCACCATTCCAACTCGCCTGTTCCTTCATGACCTCTCCCTTGAGTTGTCCTCTTCAGTACTGAACTTATAGCAATGTCCAGCCAATGGGTTCATTCTGGCAATCAGTACATCAGCTGAGATCAATATACCACAACTGATCAAGCAAATAAGTGTGGAAAAGTAGTGCATGAGAGAATCCTGTCACTTCTATTCCACCTGGACCACTGTTGATTGACTGCCATGACTTAGCTTCTTCCACTACTGTAGTTTAATGTTTGGCTCACAGAAAGTCAATGCTCAACTACCAGTCCACACTAAGAGGCACTTCTAACAGCTAGGACTTGATAGTGTTCCTCAAAAGCTAATCAAGAATCACTGACCTAAGAAACTACTCCTGTGGAAAAGGATTATCTGCACTTGTGCAACCAGCGATACTGGAACAGTTACACTTCTAACGTAATTCTCCTCCTGTTTGTATGCTGTTCCAACCTCACTGTGACTCATTATCTAGTTTACTAGGACAAGTAGCCTATGTATACTGAAACATGTCAGATAGGCTATGTTAAACTGAAAGTATCTTTGTAGGCCTATTCTAGATCAGTTATGTAGGTGAACCCATTTGTAACTATACTGAACAAAAATATAAAACGCAACTTGCAACAATTTAAAAAGATTTTACGGAGTTACAGTTCATAAAAGGAAATCAGTCAGTTCAAATACATTCATTAGGCCCTAATCTATAGATTTCACATGACTGGGAATACTGATATGCATCTGTTGGTCACAGATACCTTAAAAAAAAGGTAGGGGCGTGGATCAGAAAACCAGTCAGTATCTGCCTCATGCAGTGCGACATCTCCTTCGCATAGAGTTGATCAGGCTGTTGATTGTGGCCTGTGGAATGTTGTCCCACTCCTCTTCAATGGCTGTGTGAAGTTTCTGGATATTGAAGGGAAATGGAACACGTTGATCCAGAGCATCCCAAACATGCTCAATGGGTGACATGTCTGGTGAGTATGCAGGCCAAGGAAGAACTGGGACATTTTCAGCTTCCAGGAATTGTGTACAGATCCTTGTGACATGGGGATGTGCATTATGCTGAAACATGAGGTGATGGCGGCGGATAAATGGCACGACAATGGGCCTCAGGATCTTGTCACGGTATCTCTGTCCATTCAAATTGTCATCGATAAAATGCAATTGTGTTCGTTGTGCGTAGCTTATGCCTGCCCATATCACAACCCCACCATGGGGCAGTCCATTCACAACGTTGAGATCAGCAAACCACTCGCCCACACATACGTGGTCTGCGGTTGTGAGGCCGGTTGGACGTACTGAACATTCAATTCTCTGGCAACAGCTCTGGTGGGCATTCCTGCAGTCAGTATGCTAATTGCGCTCCCTCAACTTGAGACATCAGTGGCATCCTGTTGTGACAAAACTGCACATTAAGTGTTATTTTATTGTCCCTAGCACAAGGTGCACCTGTGTAATGATCATGCTGTTTAAATCAGCTTCTTGATATGCCACACCTCAGGTGGATAGATTATCTTGGCAAAGGAGAAATGCTCACTAACAGGGATGTAAACACATGTACACAAAATTAGAGAGAAATACGCTTTTTGTGCATATGGAACATTTCTGGGATCTTTTATTTCATCTCATGAAACATAGGACCAACACTTTACATGTTGCGTTTATATTTTTGTTCAGTGTATAAGAGTTGATGAATGAATGAGTCCGGTCAACAATTTTGTTTGACTTTTTATTTATACTCTTGATCATCATTTTCTCCAACCCAAAGACAATAATACACATAAGTCTAAAATATCCCATGTAGTTTACAGCCGTTCATCTTTAATCATCATACATCATTATTCATATTTTCTGTCCATTCACACCCACCTTGAAGACAAGGGATTCAGTTCAAAATGTTAAACCTGTCTGGAAAAGTGAATTTCCAAAAAAAATTTTTTTCTCCCCTTCTCAAATCAGATATGTTGTTGTATAGTCGGGATAAATTTAGCGTTACGTATACAGATTCTCTTTCAAAAGTACAATGGACGCCTTATTTATGATTTCACAGGGAAAGGGATAACAGTGGCTAAAGTCAGATGCTCCTTCAAACCCCTTTACACACAGAGAATTCACCTGGCCAAATATAGAAGTAAAAAACAATTACATCTGAATGAGTGGTGTGCACTTTTAACCCCTTCCACCCTATAAAAATAAAACGGAATTTCGTGCTTTAACTCAACATTTTCAAATGTACAACCCAACAAGGTGGTGTGGTGGATTTGTTGAAAACTGTGAACTTTTCTTAGCATTTCAAAAAGAGGATTACGTAAAGAGTAGAAATGAGACTATTTACATTGGTTCTCACATGCAGCTCAGAAGTTGGGAATTGAAATCATTGCAGCCAATGTCATGTCCTACCAGGTGAGTGTAGCAAGACATGCCAACACACTCAAGAGATATTTACACACACGTATACTGGCTGATTAGACAAACAAAACGCTTCAAAAGCTGATCAGACCTCTGAGGGGTTCTTTCCTTTACAAATGTCCTTTTTAAGATGCAGTGTCCAAGCCAATGGGATTTCACCTTCATATGCATTTCTCATTTAAAACTATATGGGGGCACTGTATCCTTAAAAGCGTTAACTGGTCAAACATGACTGACAGAGGGTCATGCCGGAATCGAACCGATAAAAACAAAACATTCAAGACAAGGTACAAGTATGAGATATCTTTCCCTTCCCTACAGCCTTCTATCTTGACCAGCTCCCCCTTGTGGAAATTAGCTCACAGCACAGCTAACATGCAGCTTCAGCTCAGTGTTATAGTTGAGTCATATCTCAAGGACAGGTCAAGCAGCACTGCATCAAGATTACAGGTCTTCTGAAAAAAATGTAGACACCAAAAGGCAATACACACAGCAGAGAGATCAGCCTCACACTTCAGTCCTGATTTTTGAATTGGATTTCAATAAATAGAAAGGATCATATTTCATCTTAGAGAGCCTGAACTTCAACTGCCCCGCTGCCCAGTTCCCTGTAACAGAACCAGGCCTATTCTCTGCTCTCTATGAGCCGTACAAACCAGTCCGTAAGACAGTCACCAGGAGCGATGAACAGACCCAGTAATAGAGTGGATGATGACAGGCAGCCAAGAGCACCTTGTATCTGTCAACCCCAAGAGAGGACAAGCCCTTACTACTTAATGAATCATATACCACACACAGATGAAACCTCTCATAGCCTGATAATACTCAGGATATTCACTCCCCACCTTACAATAAAAGGTATGTGCAACAGCATCACAAGGGTAAAAAAACGACCTCACTCAACACTTCAGAGAAACTCGGGGCCCATTCTCATGTCTCTGAAATCCAATACAATTAACGTGGGGAGGTGAGATGCCAGATGAATGGGGAGAGGATCTATAGGACCGGAGAAAAACAACACAGAGACCTGCCAATACGAGACTTAAAAAGGGGGCCAACAATGAGAATCGCTCTCTTAGAAGGACCATGTGCAATGTAGGTAGGTCATCCGTCCATTAATTAGCTTGCATGTCTGACAGCATTAATTATATCCAATTACTTTTGCTGGGGAGAGAAAAAAACAAAGCACATTACAGGCCAAGGGAGGTGTTACAGCGTCTTAGCAAGAGGCATACTCCTCTTAAGGAGCATTTGAAAACAGATTAGGCCTTTCTGAGGACCACGAATACAGACAAGGTGCCACCTCGGTCACCGTGCTCAGCTCACAGACCTCTCAGTCGTACAGTACATCACTCACAGACAACACCAGTTCTGCCCAACCAAACCTTAAGTCGACATCTATAAGAAACCAATAGCAGCCTACTCACCCACTAAATCAGCAAAAAGAAGAAAAAAAGATGATACATCCAATCTTGAAGAATATGAAGAGAATGCAGCTCATTTGCATCGTTTCAAGATGATTCTTTTTTTACATATATGTATACAATTATAGACCCTAGCTAATCTATAGAAGTCTTCAAATGGGTTTTTATTTCATTTGATCATCTTTTGTTTGTTTCGTTTTACAATTATATACAATGTACAGGCAGCCGATTATACATCTTTTGCGATGACTGATGAAATAGGGAAGTCTTTTCTTTAGACCATAATGTTGACTAAGATCTATTCAGACAATATACACTGTGAGTAATTGGAAGTCTTAGAAAATGGTTGGTATCTAAAAAAAGGGAAGAAAGATAGGACAATTGACGAATCATAAAAGCCCTCAATATGTACAGAAAAAGCAAATATAGCATTTAGTTTTAAAAAAAAGTTAACAGAATGAAATAATTTTCTCCATATACACATATCATTGCTCAAAAATATTTCCAAAGCTTATTCCCAAAGCTAATAGCATCTCCGATTTGGTCACAACAGTTTGATAGTGTAGCATAGTGAATATCAGGAAGTATATTGAACATCTGAAGGTCTGAACACATACAGCATCATGGGGCAGCTAAGCTTGTTAGTAATGAGATGTCTTACAGGTGCCCACTTGATTGAAGATCATACACAAGACTGAATACAGCTATCCAGGTACTGTACTGTTGATAGTTAACAGGAAGAGAAAACATTGAGGTATTCAGGTTAATGTTTCTGACAGCTTGGTCGGGAACCTGATCTGGAGAAGTATGACAGCCAAAGAATCACACCAACAGTCACCACACAGCAAGCTACACTGATATCCGACTACATCATTTCCACTCTAAATGCTAGAAACTCAGAGAGTGAGATGTCTCTAAAAATAAAAGGTCACTTTCTTCTTTCGACTCCTTCCTTCATCCAGCCTGTCTGTCTTGCCTGCTCTTTAGGCAGGATATAACCCACAATAAGCACTCCCTGACACACAAACCCTCCTCACACAGATCAGATGAGACCAGTTTAGGGACTTCATCTAGTTATGTCAAAAGGCACATCATTTTGATATCAGGCAATAATGTTTAAGTCAAATCACTGCAAAAAACAAATCATACAACCACAAAAATAGTGCCAACAAAATGGCCAGCGCCCTCAAAGAAGAGGAGAGCCACAGAAAAAGACTGAAAAGAAAACGCATTCAGTGCATATAACTACATTCCAAATAGACTTAATTTACATGTACGTCCACGATGTCTCTAGGCTGGCTATGTCCAGCCAGGTTAATTGTCTAAAAAGGGACATACGTTTTGTCGTCCCAAAGCTGTGAATATTACATTTCAGGCTGTTTGTTCAGATGCATGGAAGATTGAATACTTCCAAAGTTCATATATTCAATGAATCTCTGTTTAAGGATTTGCCTATAACTAAGATGTGTCTCAGACCTGCACTGATATACAATATCCATATTGCTTCAATAACCTCAGCTTGATCTAAGCAATTAACAGTGGAATTTAACAAGATGGCATGAATAAACGTTTACAAGATAGCGCTGTACTATGGCTACCAAACTGCTGACCAAACTAATGAACATGGAACCATACTGTGTGTTTACCAGCCCATGACAAACAAATAAACTCCATCCTTCGAAATATGCACTTTATCCATTTACTATATCTCAATCCTGCTGAGAGGCCTCTCTGGCCAACCAAGGTGAATGGGATTCAAACAACTCTCAAACTGACTTCAAAACGACTCAACATATCTCTTGCCTTTTAAAATCACTCATGAGATGGAGGGTCAAATGAAGTGCTCTGGGTCTTTAAAACCTTTTCTGCTGCCAAAGTTAATGGATGTAAAAGAGCAGGCCCGGTACAACTGGAAAAAGTCATAATGTGAATGTTTGTATAATCTCGGTTAACCCAGAACTAAAATATTGCGTAATTTAGTGAGCTGCGTGATGTCGTTGTGGGTCCATACGTGTTAGAAATTGGGAGTTCCGGTTTGCGACGTCTCCACCCTTGCAAAAGGAAACTCTTATCCAAAGCCCCCCACCCACCACTTCCACTAATTTCCCCACATGAGTGAAGCAGTCGAAGTTTAAGCACCACCTTCGGCCAATCCTGACACCTCCAAATAATCAGTGACGAAAACTGATCCTACGCATTCCATCCCGTCGTGACAGATTCTTCGGTTTACACGCAGAATCTGTCCACGAAAGATTAACCTTTGTACTGCAACCGAAGACCTTGCATTTGAAGCATAGAGCTGGAGATCTTTATAACAGAATGAGTTATAGTCACTTTGGAGACCAAACTAGATTCATTACTGAGAGCCACAGTACTCTAAGTTTCCAAACCCAATTGGGAAAGTGGTGACTGGACAGTGTGCAAATTTCATAGAGTTAAGTTGCATCTCATTCAAGCTTGAAAATAGGTTTAAAAAACCTACCCATGTTAAATAACTAAGATTAAACATGAAACAAAAGAAAAACAGATGGATTTAACAAGTGCTCATAGCCAACAGCTCTTTTCTACGACGGCGGCAGCTTAGAGGGTAGGGGCGTACCACAGCGAGTGCAATGTGGGCATACGTGCATTGAGGGGGTGAGGAGATGGAAATAGTGGCAACTGCAAAGCAGACAGATTGAGGTGAAACCAATCAAGGAAAAGAAGGGTTAGTAAATGGATATGTTTTCACATATTTCTGGTGATGTCTATCGTCATTGCCGTCGTTGTTGCCGTTGTCGTCATCATGGTCTTCATACCATCTTTTTGTGTGTGTTAGAAATTCCGCTGCTTCCCATGCAACCCCAGGGCAGCAGTCTGCAGTGATGTCACAGGGGGATCAGTCGGGGTAAGGGAGGGGAGAGGAGAGTCTTTCCCATAGTTCCCTTGGCGGTGTCTTTAAGAGCGAGGGGGCACGGTCATCATTGCCAGGACTGAGGAGGGAAGTTGTTGACCTCGGCCAGGTCTTGGACAGGTGAGCCGATGTGGGTGTACGTCAGCTTGACCCTCATGCGCAGTGGTTGCTGTAAATCATGAGAAAGACATGTTTATTAAAGCAATATGAACTACTCAATGTCTAGTTGAGCTGATCCAGAGATAAAACAACTTTAATGGTCTGTCATACGTCTTCAATGACAACTCCTGCTATTAGAAGCTTGTTTACACAGGGAGCGAGTTAACTCTATAGGACCCCTCTGCACTAAATATCTCTGATAGCACCAATAAGAATGTGAGGACAAGGAGGAAGATGAGGACAAACAGGAACATATCTTACCTTCTGTGGGTTGAGAACTCTGATGACCTGTGTGACGCTTCCCTGGTTGAGCGCTGGGACAATATTACTGCTAGGGGACAAGAGCTGCAGCTGGAATGTCTGAAGGAGAGGGACACAGAGAGCATCAAATACTGCTCCTGCCTAGTCTGCTTCGTAGGACACCTGCACCTGAATATTCGCAACCTTCAGTAAACTGTACATCGCTACAGAGGTCAATCATAGACCCACACATATTTTTCTTAATATTACATAGTTATACAAATGTGACTGTCCAGTCATGGCTCACCTTTGGTACTGCAGCCTGGAAAACAAACTCTGTCATGTCAGCCTCTGTGGTGTTGGTGGCGTGGATAGTGATGACTGCTATGTTCGGGTTCGGGTTGGCCCTCTCAAAGGTGAACTCTATTTTCAGGCCATTCTTGCTATACGCTGTCATGGGGGGAATAGCTAAAGACAAGAACACATAGGTCAATACAATTCAGAGTGAAAAAGTAGTACCAAACATCATAACCCCCCAAAAACATTGTAGGAACTTCTATAAGGTCGCATTGTTTTAAAAGGGATACATAGAGTACTCTGGAGTAGTGACAGCTTTCTAAACAACATGGTGGGAGAGTGGTTGGATTTGGATCAAATGAAAAATGTGAAAGCTTCACTGATGAGCGCTAGCTCTCACCTGCTGAAATATCATTAAACAGGGGCTGTGAGGAGAGGCCATCCAGGAGGAAGGGGGGCTGGGAGATGGGCACAGAGGGGGCAGGAGCTGGACCACCTAGGGAGGAGGGACAACAACACAGGGGGTTCCAACAGGGTACAGGGAACCACACACAGACATAACAGTGATACCACTGGTGATAGCTCACAAGACAAGTTGATTCCTGACCAAGTCAAGCAGGATGTGGAGTGACTCATGTGGTTTCTATATGAAGGAAGGTGCAGGGAGGGTGACAGGGAGAATAGGTGGTGGAGAGACACTGCTATGAAAGAGAAAAAGAAACCAATCAAGTTGCCCTGACCAAGGACCCCGGTTGGTCCACCTGTGCTTTGGGCTGGAGGGAAAGAGGAGAGACAGAAAGAAAAGGAAGAGAGAGAGAGAGACTGTGGTCCTACCAGACAGTGAGAGGTCCCCCAGCAGGTCGAGCAGCTCTCCTCCAGCCGAGGCAGGCTTGGTGGGCAGGGTGGTCTGGATCACAGTCACCACATCATTACCTCCCAGCAGGTCTAACAAGTCATTAGCCTGGAACAGAAGAGAAACCAAATCAGAAATCACATGTAGATTAAACCTGGAATGTAGGAAGGATTTGGACAAAACAACGGTGCCCTGAATAACATCTGATTTACGGTTTATTTAAAAACATGAAAGATTGTAAAATATTTTTTTACTCAAGTCAGAAGTCTACAAAGGAAAATGTAGACGACTTCATATTAATCTGTAGATTGATATGCCCAGCAGTTTTTAATTTTCTTACCAGCAGGGGTCCTTGTTTGATCAGTGTCTAAAAGCATTAGCAGACTCACTGATTTGTGGACTTTCACCACATGAATAGCAATCAAAACTTAAAGAATGTTTGCGTGTGAGTGTGCGTGCATTCGTGCGTTTTAAAGAGCTTAAGGGCTCGATTCAATTCGTATCGCTGATATACATTTAAAGACAATGTTCCCGCATCAGCAAAGACTGCATTCACGGTAAAAGCTGCTGCATATGTCAGCTCAATTGGAAATTACCTTTACATTACAAGTGAGTATAACGCTGAACTTCGGCGATATGGATTGAATCAGTCCCCAAATGTTGATCCATTAATTCAGCTCCACATTTTCTGTGAAAGAAAACCTTCCAGCAGTGGTAAGTACAGAATGTCATGTGACCTGGCCCTCACCTGGTTTGCTGGCTGGGTGACTAGGGGCGGGTGTTTTGTGTCAGGCACCGAGGGCTCTGTCTCCCCATTGGTCTGCACAATCTCTGTAGGGCCATTGGAGGCGGTTTTCTCCATGATGGGCATTCGCTCTAGTAAGGCAGGCCTTCAGAGAGGAAGAGAATGAGATGGGAGGAGAAGGAAAAAGGTCAATTTCCTTGACTTAATGGTAACTAAACAAGGGAAGCGCCAATCATTTCTACAGAAAAGTGCTTGTAATGAATGGGAATACATTTTGGTGTATAATCACCTCATGTGATCATATTTCTTGAAAAGTGCATTGTACTCCACAGCTCTCTGTTGCAGCTCCACGTCGATGCTGCTGCCGTATATTGACACCACCTTCTTGATTCGGCTGGAGATTTAAAGACAAACATGTTCACCTTGAGTGTGCATCCTGCCATTCATTTCAAAGCTAAGGGATATCATCATAACCTGTTGGATATTCTCTCTGCTCAACACTGTTGGACTCACTTGACACTGCTGAAGCGAGTAGACAGCTTCATGATGGCAGTGAGGGAGTAACCCCGGGTTACAGGGGTGGACAAGTTAGACACAAGAAGACCTTCTAAAACATCCAGGACTTCATCCTCTGTCACCTGTTGCAAAGGAAGGGGGAGAAAAATATCAATTTCAACTTCTGGGGGTCGGCAGTACACGTAGACAGGTTGTGTGTAACGTTGTAGATGAAATAGATGAGGTGATTGAGTGCTTCAGGAGGTCTACCTGGATGGGCTCCTCCTCCTCACACTGTCCAGATACCAGCAGGTCTCCATACTCCCCTATACACCAGGATGACACCTGGACCAGAGGTTGCTATGGGAGACAAACGCTTATACTTCAGATAGATCAGATTCACTGTAACCAATCCTGCTCAGAGAGGAAGGGAAACATCCGCACACTGTTTGCTACTTCCTGTGATCTTTAGTGATCCAATAACGTTTCAATCAACATATTCATTGTCAGGTTCCTCTTTTTTTGTCTAGTTACTGGGCTACGTTTCAATGTGTGTTTCTCCCTTATCACACAAGGCGTGTGTATGACGTGTGTGACCAGAGATGTCTCGGACCTGTGAGATGTCATCCAGCAGGGCTTTGTAGAGTCTCTGCACCGTGTAGGCATGCATCTCCACACTGTTGGTGATGAGCTGGATGAGGTTGGGGACAGAGTCGTCTCGGACATAGCTCCCCGCCTAGACACAAAAAGGTGTTGTTAAAAGAAACCCGTCTCAAAATGGACAATGAGGCAGATGATCATTTTGTATAGGGTCAGCAACAAAAACACTTTCAAGACTAGACACTAAAAAGTGTCTAAGATGGTAAAAAGAGGCTGTTGTCAGATATGATGAGATCATCATTTGTAGTTTTCAGTCGATGGATCACTCAAGGATTCGTCACTCAACAGTCAAGCGCATATATATATATTTTTTTACCATAATATGTGCTGAGTCAACCAAAATAAAAGTATTTGATGAAATTGTACATACCGTTGTCAAGACTCGCATGATGGTGTCAATGTGCCATCTTTTTGAAGGCGCATACCTGTGACACAGAACACGCATCAGTCACCTCTGCATTACACAGAGCAGAGAATCACATAACCATGAACTCAAAAAGGTTGGACTGAGGTTTATGCTGTCAGAAAATATATGGTATCAACAATGTCATGCTCTGACGATGGATCACTCATTTTATCATCATACAGCATTTTAATAAGTAAGCCATACACAGTAACCAAAGGTAGCCGAAACAATAGTTAATCATTTGAGGTGCTTGAGGCGTTCAGTCAGGATCTGTGTCAGCAGCCCACATGCAGAAACTACTGCTGCCATGGCCTCTCTTACCATCACTACTAATCCTTCTCCTCTTACCTCTCGAACCACTACTACAACTGCTGAGCAACGGCCAATACAAACAAAATGAGGTGGTAAAGACCTACAAGCCACGAGATAATGTTGAGAACGGTTTCACATGGTGCAACTGCTTAATGTTGCTATGGAACTAGCAAGAGCCTTCTGATTGGCAAAGCCTGATCTCTACGGATCTTCCAGCTCTAACTGGACCACACCCCAGAGCCTTACTTCTCTGCAGCCAGGAAGACTCCAGACGCACAGTCCGCTTTGAATTCTGGGTCACAGGAGTCCAGGAAGTAGAGCAGCTCCTTCATCATGCCTCGGATGTTGTTCCCATTCACCAGGGCGAAACTCAGCTCCATCGCACGCCTACCGAGGAGAATGGGAGGACGATAAGACAAGGAAATCTCTACATCTTCTGACCCTTATTTTGTGCAGAAATGTACAGTGAGGGAAAAAAGTATTTGATCCCCTGCTGATTTTGTACGTTTGCCCACTGACAAAGAAATGAACAGTCTATTTTTAATGGTAGGTTTATTTGAACAGTGAGAGACAGAATAACAACAAAAGAATCCAGATAAACGCATGTAAAAAATGTTATAAATTGATTTGCATTTTAATGAGGAAATAAGTATTTGACCCCCTCTCAATCAGAAGGATTTCTGGCTCCCAGGTGTCTTTATACCAGGTAACGAGCTGAGATTAGGAGCACACTCTTAAGAAGGTAGCTCCTAATCTCAGTTTGTTACCTGTATAAAAAGACACCTGTCCACAGAAGCAATCAATCAATCAGATTCCAAACTCTCCACCATGGCCAAGACCAAAGAGCTCTCCAAGGATGTCAAGGACAAGATTGTAGACCTACACAAGGCTGGAATGGGCTACAAGACCATCGCCAAGCAGCTTGGTGAGAAGGTGACAACAGTTGGTGCGATTATTCGCAAATGGAAGAAACGCAAAAGACTTGTCAATCTCCCTCTGCCTGGGGCTCCATGCAAGATCTCACCTCGTGGAGTTGCAATGATCATGAGAAGTGTGAGGAATCAGCCCAGAACTACACAGGAGGATCTTGTCAAT
This sequence comes from Coregonus clupeaformis, assembly GCF_020615455.1. Taxonomy (NCBI): domain Eukaryota; kingdom Metazoa; phylum Chordata; class Actinopteri; order Salmoniformes; family Salmonidae; genus Coregonus; species Coregonus clupeaformis. The sequence continues at coordinate 71,194 of NW_025534858.1, forward strand.
GATCTCAAGGCAGCTGGGACCATAGTCACCAAGAAAACAATTGGTAACACACTACGCCGTGAAGGACTGAAATCCTGCAGCGCCCGCAAGGTCCCCCTGCTCAAGAAAGCACATATACAGGGCCGTCTGAAGTTTGCCAATGAACATCTGAATGATTCAGAGGAGGAGGAATGCTGCCTATGACCCCAAGAACACCATCCCCACCGTCAAACATGGAGGTGTAAACATTATGCTTTGGGGGTGTTTTTCTGCTAAGGGGACAGGACAACTTCACCGCATCAATGGGACAATGGACATGTACCGTCAAATCTTGGGTGAGAACCTCCTTCCCTCAGCCAGGGCATTGAAAATGGGTCGTGGATGGGTATTCCAGCATGACAGTGACCCAAAACACATGGCCAAGGCAACAAAGGAGTGGCTCAAGAAGAAGCACATTAAGGTCCTGGAGTGGCCTAGTCAGTCTCCAGACCTTAATCCCATAGAAAATCTGTGGAGGGAGCTGAAGGTTCGAGTTGCTAAACGTCAGCCTCGAAACCTTAATGACTTGGAGAAGATCTGCAAAGAGGAGTGGAACAAAATCCCTCCTGAGATGTGTGCAAACATGGTGGCCAACTACAAGAAACGTCTGACCTCTGATTGCCAACAAGGGTTTTGTCACCAAGTACTAAGTCATGTTTTGCAGAGGGGTCAAATACTTATTTCCCTCATTAAAATGCAAATCAATTTATAACATTTTTTACATGTGTTTTTCTGGATTTTGTTGTTGTTATTCTGTCTCTCACTGTTCAAATACACCTACCATTAAAATTATAGACTTATCATGTCTTTGTCAGTGGGCAAACGTACAAAATCAGCAGGGAATCAAATACTTTTTTTTCCCCCTCACTGTATGTACAGTGACTAGCAGTGTGTTTTACTAGTGTGTTATGTACTAATGTCTATACTGTACGTCACTCATGTTCTCCTCATTTAGGTGTAGGTCTCACCTCTTGATGGACACATCCAGGTCTTTTAGACAGTCCACAATGGTGCTCCGATGCCTCTGCACTGCATTGTGGTCCGTCTGTACCGTCTTCAGTAGGGACGTGAGTGCCACATATCTTGAGGGTGGACAAAAAGACACCATAAAGTCACATTAAGTGTTATATTACCTGGGACTTTGATGACCGGTTCAGATCATTCAATGAATTAGTTGCCCAAGTGTTTTACTTACCTAATATTTTTGTCATTGTTGAGAAGGAAGCGTCCCAGTATGTTGATGGCCAACACCCTCAATCCACTTTCTGATTTGATGTCCATTATGGTCAGTACTGTCTCGTAGAGGATTGCATTGCCTACATTTTTACTGGTCTCGGTGTTGGTTGCCACCTACAAGGGTGAAGAAACCATTAGTCTGATTGTAAAGCAATATCTAGGGCAGTAAGCCTTGAGTCCTATTGATTAACCTATATTTCACCTGTGCAAGAATGTCATTCATTGCTTCACTTGAGTCATCATCACTCCTGCCCAGAATTCGCAATAGTCTCAATATCCGCACCTGCAATGAAGACAAGGGTCAACACTGACTGGCCTAGCCAAGTTCATGTTACAGAGGAGTAAGATCAAATGATTGGCACGAAACACAAGGTCAAAGGTCTCACCTGCAAGAAGGGGTCACTGATGCCAGACACGTCGTGCTCAGGAGAGTATCCAGACATGATCAGGTTCTTCAGGATTCTCACCAGCTGTGGAACCAACTACAAAAGACCAACAAACAGGAGAGGGGGGGTGCCATCAAGGGTCAAGGTCTTTATTTCTGAGGAATCGGTGTACTACCTTGTTACTGAAATAACTTGACAAAGTATTTTGTAGAATGTGCAGTTATTCTTTACATTCTCTTGATTTAATCATGGTAGTCAAGACAACATTGATTGTATGAAAACATTCGGTTAGGATGTTCGGTTTTGAAAAGCTAATCGAACTGTGATGTCACATTCAATCACATCTGGATGAAATAGTAACCTAATCATAATTCTTACCAGGAATGCTAGGCAAGAGTATTCATAGACAATTTGCAACAATGCGAATATATTTTTCTTAAATATATATTTGTATGCATACAGTCACATATCCCCCCTTTTAACAGACATAAAACCATCGGTGTCTAGTGAGAACACTGGAGGTGATCAATTGAAAACAGACCCATCATGTTGTTTTCAACATACAGTGATCAAATGAGTTATACATTAGGTTAATGATGACACATTAACAATAGTGAGCGATGTCTAAGAAACATTTTAAAAAATCCTGTCATGATATCAAAAGAGAACACCAACATATGACCGCTGTAAAAGTCAAAGAAATTAAAAACACAAAAAGGAACTTTACGGAACACAGATTTGATTACATCTACAGTGACCGTGTGAAGTGATTACTAGTTACAGCATGCACCAGCTATGAAACCAGAATGTACTCTTACCTTCTCATTCTAACACAATGCAGGAATTGTAACGAAGACAAATGACAGAAAAAATATGAGGTAGATGTTAGGGAAAAGATTCACTTTTAGAGAGAGCTCAAAGTAATGTTTTGATCATGAACATGAGGTGTGGGAGGCTGGCTGGAGGTTGTTTATGGCTAAGGGAAAGAGGTACAAAACCACTAGAGATACAGCAAGGAAAGAAGCGAGGCAAGGAGATACGACTGAGACATAGGCCTACTTTGAATGTGGAGCAAACCTTATGGGAAAATTCAATCAAAGGTTTCAAAAGGCAAAATATGTTTGAAGTATATTTAAAACAGTCATAGTGAAAGGAAAATGAATACGCAGAGAGAATGAAATGTAGAGTGAGTTTAAGACAAATGCTTAATTAACTCCCTAAAGATTTGCTGATGTGTTACGCTGTTACCCAAAAACTCTTGATAGTAGTAATTTCAGCTAATTAGATCGTGGCTATCCATACCTTTCTGAAGTGTAAGAGCATGTCAGGACTTCTTTCACACATTTCAGTGAGGAGGACAACAGAAGTGTGGAGAACACCTTAAGGAGACAAAGAGAAACCAAAAAGGTCTACAAACAGCATCCCTGGTGAACAGTAGTAGTTCACAAAATGTGCACACATTTCCTTGCCAATTCCCTGGGAGTCAATGTTTTAGCAATGTCACAGCATTGTCACTAAAATAAGGAACATAGTCTATGGGGGAAACTCTGTTTGCTGGCTCCGTTGTGGTGGTTTATAATCTGGAATCTCACTCTTAGTAAGTGTCAGTTTAACGTCATTAAGCCCATTTTAGCACTACAAAGACGACTACAGGTTTATATCTAGCATCAACTTACCCTCCCCAAATCCTTACCTTGACCATTGAGGGGAAAAACACAAAACTGACCTTAGTGTCTAGGGCAAACTTCATCTATCAAACTCGTTTAGAAACATATTCGAAGTGGTAACGTTGGTTCTGACAAGAGTGCCGCTTTATAAAGCTGTCAGAACATCAGCCATTGTACTATGACACCCCTGCCTGCTGTGAAGGACGCAGCAGTCCCACAGCTCATCAGGACACAGTCATTAATCCAGCTCTTTTCACTGAAGGACATTTCAACTGTGTAGAGGGCACCAGACCAATTTTCCCTTTGAAGGACACAGCATCCCCATTTTATCTGTGAGTGACCAAACCCAATGCTCTCTGTGCAGGACACAGTTGCCCCCAGCCCCTGTTGTCTCACCGTGGTTCTTCTCGCTCAGCAGGTTTTTTGTGGCTGGGAGGAACATCTCCATCAGCTCTGGGACCTTCCTGATGACGTGGACTGCACACAACGCTGCCTGGGGACAAAATTGTAATGTTTTCCAAAGTGCTCTACTGTGACATGCTAACGCAGACCTGCCAACCTTGAATAATTGTTATGAGTACGACTTCAGCGGGGCGGCGGCACCCCCAGCCCCCACGACGGCGCGCGCAACACCCACACTGCTCAAATCATAGGCAAAATGCAGCTTTTTTTTTGCCTAACAATGATGTTGGCAGAAGACAGTCTCAGTAGGAATGGTAGGCTATAGACTTATGGGTACTTGGTAATTGGCTGCTCTTCAGTAGCTAACTATAAATATGTAGACATATATGTAGCTCATGTTTAATGAGCTGAAATAAAATATCCCCCAAACATTTTTACATCCCTGTTAGTGAGCATTTCTTCTTTGCCGAGATAATCCATCCACCTGACAGGTGTGGCATATCAAGAAGCTGATTAAACAGCATGATCATTACACAGGTGCACCTTGTGCTGGGGACAATAAGGCCACTAAAATGTGCAGTTGTGTCACACAACACAATGCCACAGATGTCTCATGTTTGAGAGAGCGTGCAATTGGCATGCTGACTGCAGGAATGTCCACCAGAGCTGTTGCCAGAGAATGTCATGTTTATTTCTGTACCATAAGCCACCTATGTAGTTTTAGAGAATTTGGCAGTACGTTCAACCGGCCTCACAACCGCAGGCCACGTGTAACCACGCCAGCCCAGGACCTCCGCATCCGGCTTCTTCACCTGCGGGATCGTCTGAGACCAGCCACCCGGACAGCTGATGAAACGGAGGAGTATTTCTGTCTGTAATAAAGCCCTTTTGTGGGGAAAAACGTATTCTGATTGGCTGGGCCTGGCTCCCCAGTGGGTGGACCTATGCCGTCCCAGGCCCACCCATGGCTGTGCCCCTGCCCAGTCATGTGAAATCCATAGATTAGGGCCTAATGAATGTATTTAAATTGACTGATTTCCTTATATGAACTGTAACTCTGTAAAATCATTGAAATTGTTGCATGTTGCGTTTATATTTTTTGTTTAGTATGCATGTATGTATGTATGTATGTATGTATGTATGTATGTATGTATGTATGTATTTACATTTTAGTCAAAAATCCAGAAAATCACATTGTATGATTTTTAAGTAATTTATTTGCATTTTATTGCATGACATAAGTATTTGATACATCAGAAAAGCAGAACTTAATATTTGGTACAGAAACCTTTGTTTGCAATTACAGAGATCATACGTTTCCTGTAGGTCCATACAGACCATCTCCAGATCCTTCAGGTTTCGGGGTTGTCGCTGGACAATACGGACTGTCAGCTCCTTCCAAAGATTTTCTATTGGGTTCAGGTCTGGAGACTGGCTAGGCCACTCCAGGACCTTGAGATGCTTCTTACGGAGCCACTCCTTAGTTGCCCTGGCTGTGTGTTGGAAGACCCAGCCACGACCCATCTTCAATGCTCTTACTGAGGGAAGGAGGTTGTTGGCCAAGATCTCGCGATACATGGCCCCATCTATCCTCCCCTCAATACGGTGCAGTCGTCCTGTCCCCTTTGCAGAAAAGCATCCCCAAAGAATGATGTTTCCACCTCCATGCTTCACGGTTGGGATGGTGTTCTTGGGGTTGTACTCATCCTTCTTCTTCCTCCAAACACGGCGAGTGGAGTTTAGACCAAAAGCTCTATTTTTGTCTCATCAGACCACATGACCTTCTCCCATTCTTCCTCTGGATCATCCAGATGGTCATTGGCAAACTTCAGACGGGCCTGGACATGCGCTGGCTTGAGCAGGGGGACCTTGCGTGCGCTGCAGGATTTTAATCCATGACGGCGTAGTGTGTTACTAATGGTTTTCTTTGAGACTGTGGTCCCAGCTCTCTTCAGGTCATTGACCATGTCCTGCCGTGTAGTTCTGGGCTGATCCCTCACCTTCCTCATGATCATTGATGCCCCACGAGGTGAGATCTTGCATGGAGCCCCAGACCGAGGGTGATTGACCGTCATCTTGAACTTCTTCCATTTTCTAATAATTGCGCCAACAGTTGTTGCCTTCTCACCAAGCTGCTTGCCTATTGTCCTGTAGCCCATCCCAGCCTTGTGCAGGTCTACAATTTTATCCCTGATGTCCTTACACAGCTCTCTGGTCTTGGCCATTGTGGAGAGGTTGGAGTCTGTTTGATTGAGTGTGTGGACAGGTGTCTTTTATACAGGTAACGAGTTCAAACAGGTGCAGTTAATACAGGTAATGAGTGGAAAACAGGAGGGCTTCTTAAAGAAAAACTAACAGGTCTGTGAGAGCCAGAATTCTTACTGGTTGGTAGGTGTTCAAATACTTATGTCATGCAATAAAATGCAAATTAATTACTTAAAAATCATACAATGTGATTTTCTGGATTTTTGTTTTAGATTCCGTCTCTCACAGTTGAAGTGTACCTATGATAAAAAATTACAGACCTCTACATTGTTCTTCCCACTGTATATATATATCAAACAATGTAGCCAACACAGAAGTCTCCTAAATGAAATTGAGGTGCTCTCAGTGACAATTTCAAATTTTTCTACATTTGTCGTAATGACGAAGGAACTAACTACGAAATGTAGTGGTTATGTGCTTGACTAACACATACAATTTGGAAAATGTATCCGGCAAACAGTTCGTTCTCCATTTTCCCTACACTTTGTCCTCACACATCAGCGGTATCAACGGACAAGGTGGAGAGCTGCCATTCAGCTCGAGGCAGGAAAATAATAGACTACTACGACTATGGGGGGCAGGCTGGAGAGTTAGAGATGTTTTCTTCTCGCCCAAGTCCTGATTGGATCAGCTCCAACTTCAGACGGTTGTACCAATAGAAGCGTATTTTAGGGTAGTTTTTCATACCAGCGTACTTTGACCTCAAATTGTGTGCATGGTACGCTAAATGAGTGCACGTTGGCAGGTCTGCTAACGCACTTCAAACTGATCACCTGACCAACACCTCTTTGTAAAGAGTGAATGTGGGCTAGGTGAGAATGAGAGGTAGGTACCTTTTTCCTCAGGTAGGAGTTGGATGTTTTGAGCAGCTTCTCCACCTCTCCAGCCAGGTCTCGACACATCTCTGAGGAGCCCATGCAGCCCAGGGTGCACAAGGCCAGGCCCTGGACATACTGTGTGCTGTGATTCAGATCACTGAGGAAGGAGAGGGGGAAGAATGAGTGGATAGCAGATAATAATATCTTTATTTGTATAGCGTATAAAGTAATAAAGTGCTTCACATCATAAAATAATAAAAGTACTAACAAAGAAATAAAGATAGGAGGAAGGAGAATGAAAAAAAGATAGCTAATTAAAATCATACATTGAAATCATACATTAAAAGCATCTTTAGAAAGGTGTGTCTTCAGCAGGGATTTAAAAACAGGCACTGAATCTGCAAGCCAAAATCTAAGTGCCCTAATGGCAAATGCCCGGTCTCCTTTTGTTTTCAACCTAGACTTTGGAATGGTCAACAGTGCCCTGCCAGAGGATCTCAGGCTGAGTCCCAGCTCGTAGGGAGATAATAGATCAGAGATACAGTGGGGGGAAAAAGTATTTAGTCAGCCACCAATTGTGCAAGTTCTCCCACTTAAAAAGATGAGAGAGGCCTGTAATTTTCATCATAGGTACACGTCAACTATGACAGACAAAATGAGAAATAAAATTCCAGAAAATCACATTGTAGGATTTTTAATGAATTTATTTGCAAATTATGGTGGAAAATCAGTATTTGGTCAATAACAAAAGTTTCTCAATACTTTGTTATATACCCTTTGTTGGCAATGACACAGGTCAAACGTTTCCTGTAAGTCTTCACAAGGTTTTCACACACAGTTGCTGGTATTTTGGCCCATTCCTCCATGCAGATCTCCTCTAGAGCAGTGATGTTTTGGGGCTGTCGCTGGGCAACACAGACTTTCAACTCCCTCCAAAGATTTTCTATGGGGTTGAGATCTGGAGACTGGCTAGGCCACTCCAGGACCTTGAAATGCTTCTTACGAAGCCACTCCTTCATTGCCCGGGCGGTGTGTTTGGGATCATTGTCATGCTGAAAGACCCAGCCACGTTTCATCTTCAATGCCCTTGCTGATGGAAGGAGGTTTTCACTCAAAATCTCACGATACAGGGCCCCATTCATTCTTTCCTTTACACGGATCAGTCGTCCTGGTCCCTTTGAAGAAAAACAGCCCCAAAGCATGAGGTTTCCACCCCCATGCTTCACAGTAGGTATGGTGTTCTTTGGATGCAACTCAGCATTATTTGTCATTTTTTACCAAAAAGTTCTATTTTGGTTTCATCTGACCATATGACATTCTCCCAATCCTCTTCTGGATCATCCAAATGCACTCTAGCAAACTTCAGACGGGCCTGGACATGTACTGGCTTAAGCAGGGGGACACGTCTGGCACTGCAGGATTTGAGTCCCTGGCGGCGTAGTGTGTTACTGATGGTAGGCTTTGTTACTTTGGTCCCAGCTCTCTGCAGGTCATTCACTAGGTCCCCCGTGTGGTTCTGGGATTTTTGCTCACCGTTCTTGTGATCATTTTGACCCCCACGGGGTGAGATCTTGCGTGGAGCCCCAGATTGAGGGGAGATAATATCAGTGGTCTTGTATGTCTTCCATTTCCTAATAATTGCTCCCACAGTTGATTTCTTCAAACCAAGCTGCTTACCTATTGCAGATTCAGTCTTCCCAGCCTGGTGCAGGTCTACAATTTTGTTTCTGGTGTCCTTTGACAGCTCTTTGGTCTTGGCCATAGTGGAGTTTGGAGTGTGACTGTTTGAGGTTGTGGACAGGTGTCTTTTATACTGATAACAAGTTCAAACAGGTGCCATTAATACTGGTAACGAGTGGAGGACAGAGGAGCCTCTTAAAGAAGAAGTTACAGGTCTGTGAGAGCCAGAAATCTTGCTTGTTTGTAGGTGACCAAATACTTATTTTCCACCATAATTTGCAAATAAATTCATAAAAAATCCTACAATGTGATTTTCTGGATGATGATGAAAATTACAGGCCTCTCTCATCTTTTTAAGTGGGAGAACTTGCACAATTGGTGGCTGACTAAATACTTTTTCCCCCCACTGTATAGGATGGAGTCCCAGCTCGTAGGGAGATAATAGATCAGAGATATAGGATGGAGCTGAGATGTAGAAGAGAAAGGGGGAAGACTGAGGGAAAAAAGTATAAGACAGACAGGAAGAGGAGGGTAAAAGGGACGACGAAGGATAGAGCAGATGAGACAGGAAAGAAGAAAAATGTGCACTAGAGGAAGAGATTGAGAAAAAGACGCAACAGCTGGTCCGGCAGGTTATGGGGCTGTTTTCGTATCAAACATCATCAGCACACGCTGCTGGCGAGAGGACCACTCATGACTAACATTTCAGGCATTAACAGAATATTGGCGTTGGTGAACATCACCACCTCCTGCTCCTACAGCACAGCTCTTATCTCTACTCCCACACTACAAATAAGCAGCTGTTCCTGTCAGGATAGTGTATGTTTGAGCCAATGCGGTTTTGGCCTGTCTTACTTCTTGATGCAGTTTGTCATTAGTAGATGGACGTCCTGCCTCTCGTCCAACAGTAGCATGGCTCCCAAGTACCCTATCCGCTTGTCAGTGAACTTCTGGGATGCAATCAACTTCAGGCACTCCAGCTGGAAAACAAAACTCATTCGTTCACAAAACTGCTCTCTTTAGCGAGACACACATTCACTGCCAGGAACAACAAGACACTCACAGATGTTGGTTAATAAATTAAGAACATAGTCTTATTTTTAAACTTACCTGCCCAAAGTGTGCTGGGTAGCCCAGCATGTGCATATAGAGTAGCTTAGCCACATTTCTACAGCGGTAAGTGTTGTCTTCCTCTCTGAAGGATGAGCGTATGGCAGCACACTCTTTCTGGATCATCTCGCGCTCCTCTGCCTGGGTCCGAGCCGTCCGGATGGTCCGGATCAGCTCCCGCAGTCTGATCGGCGCTGGCATCCTCTGGAAAACACGGAGAAACTAAACATGTTGGCACAGGTGGCCTTGGTGAGGGGAAGGCACTGGCTGGGCGAGAGCCAACTGCTGCACTTTTTTTTATACAAGGGCCATACTGCAAAGTGCTTATTCTAATCTGACAACCAGTAGGTGAAAGTAGGCCTATGTCATTATGAAAGTGTGAAGAAATTACATGAGTAACTTTTTTGTTTCTCCAACATTTGTATTGCTTACGGCGTTACTACAGAAGTAAAATGTAAATAAAGAGGGAAAATGCATTAACACGAATGAAAGAAAAATGCCTGGGGTGATGGTGGGTCCACAGAGTGTCTGTCTGTCTGTATGCATTTCTGAATTAAATTGCACGTAGCTGGGGGGCTAGTAAATCACCTGACCACTACTTTTGTCTAGCTCAATGTAGTTATTACAAGAGTTGATTAGGAGGCCATGGGCGCTCATTCATTCTATAAGATAAATGCATACTCTTGCAATGGTCTTTTTGGTAGCCTATTAGATGACAAATATTTGAATAGCAAATTAGCATTGTTCGGTGAGTACAGCCTTAAGTTTGACAAGTAAAAGGAGAATGGTAGGTGAAATTAAAATCCTTGCTCAGAAGCTTCAGAAGAGAGCACTAAGGTTTCAAACCAGTGGAGGGTGATTAAATATTGAAGGCTCACATGCATGGAGGTGAGATGACCTTCTCCAGTATTTACATGCAGCCAGACAAAATAGAGGAATAATAGGAGCACAGTGCGCCATTTCTAAAACATCAGCCAGGTACACACCTGGCAAACACAAGAGAACTCACAGTACCGTGCCTCTGATGTTACTAATGTACTCCCATTCTAACAAGAACGCTGCTCCATGAGAGGATGCAATCAGAATTGAATGATTAGACAGAAGCATATAATCTCTCACCCCATTAATGTGTCTGACTCATTAGAGAGGGATTTGATTTGTTTTTAAAATGGGTAGGCTGCAAGATGATAATTACAAATACACTGTACTACTTCCTATTTGATAAGTAGACTTCCTGTGTGGTATAACATTCACCATCAATCGCAAAACCTAGGGTTTCAGAGGGCCTGCAAGGTACAGCAGGTTGCTTGTCCTTTGCTTTGACCACCTAGTCTGTATCTGCACACTACCACAGTCAAGTGGCCTCTGGTCAAGAAGAAGAAGCCTGCATATTGGATCTGTACACTAGTTGACTAAATCGGTCTCATGCCCATTTCAGAGGAACAAATATACAACAGGTAAATGAGACCTTGATGGTTTAAACCAAAGAGTACAGTATAAAGATAGGCTAAAACTGCTTCTCCAATAGAAATCCCCAAATCACACTTGTAGGTGATGTCATGGAAACTTTTGCTAGCTAAGCTCATGCGCAGAAACACGTCATCGGGTCGATGTGCAGGCCGTCAACTCAAAGGCACTCTTTCGATATAAAGTAGTTTTTGACTAAAATGAAAACGTGTCACTGTCACGAGGTTGGAGTAATAACGTGTTCAACTACTTAAGACATTTGCTAGAATCTAGGTTGCCTTTAGACTTTTAACAACTAAGGAAGAATTTCACTTCTCTCATTGAATTCTCAAACCCCGGCCTGGTCTGTTTGGTCCTTTTCGCAAGCGTTCCCAAAGTCTCGCGATGTTGCGCCTCTGGGTTTAGAAACTCTGTGTTTAAACCTGCAGGAATTCTGTGGGTAAATGGTGCATGAGCACTGAGCTCCATCACAATCCTTCTGAACTGTCTGCTAGTGAGGATGAGCCCAGTGGTGGTGTGAGAGCAATCCGGAAACACATAGGAAGGATTGCTCTCTTGGCAGTTAAGAGATACAGTGAGACAAAATGGATCAATAGGCTTTTAGCCTTAAAGATTCAGTAAATAGAAAGAAGTTATACAAACTGGCACAATGAGAGCCATGGATATGCGGTCTCCCTTGGAAGGGGAAACTATGAATGTGTAATAACTACACATGAAACACAGATGTCAAGTCATAGGAAGTGACTCGCACGTCAAAAGGCCAACAGATCTCGGCATTCCAAAGGCACAACGTCATTGGGTGTGCTAAACAAACTCTACTTCCTGCTTTCAGAAATCCCCTACAGCACTGACACGTTTGACTTTCAACACCTGAGTTGGAGCAATTAACACTGCGGCCTATCCTCTAGTGTAGTACATTCAGGAAGTGTACACTTACAGTACTACAGCCAGACACAGCACAGTGACAGAGGATGTGAGAGAAACCCTGGACAGGCTGGAGTGGGCAGAACAAGGTCAAGGGCCTGGCACCAGCAGTGGGTCTGGAGGAGGCCTTGTTTATTGCAGTGAAGGGCCTGGTGAGAGGGGTACGTGTTAATGCACCACCGCCACAACAGGGGATCCATCACGCGCACTATGCCAAGAACAAACAGGGAAAGTTATTACCGCTGGCTCCTGCGTGTAGAGAAGGGGTGCTTTATGGCTTCCAATCTCAAAAGAAGCATGGCTTTTATCTGTTAGCATGGATAACATAATTAAGCAGTTACAGCAAGAGGGACGACGGTAATTAGTTGCTGAACAAAGCCATTTTCTGCATCTAGCCGCCTTTGAGCTGATGCTGTTACTGAAAAAAGAATGCACCTGCTAAATGGACAGAGCAGAGGCCCTCTTAGAACAAGGGAAAATATAAAGGCTGGTGTCGTACACACGAAAGAGGTCCAACAGAGAAAAGACAATCCAATAATAACTGATGTTGTCGTTATCACACCAAAGGCTTTTTTCAATACTAATACTTAAACAGTCCAAAAAATAAAAAAAATAAAAACACTGAGCATCTTCCATGTGCTGCACATTTCACTAAGGTTGGGCGGTATGCAGATTTTCATACCGTTTTCTGTATCATACCTGGGTATACGGTACTAACGGAAGTGCACACAAGTGGTGCTATTTCAAAAAATATATATATTATTATTTAGGCAACATGGATCTTAATCCAGGAGGGGATTGAATGTCTCTGCTGTAACCAAGAAGCTTGATCTTGCCATCTAGCACCTTAGCAAGCAAGTTAGCAAACCAAATGCATAGCTGGAGCCGGATACAATTTCATTTGGCACATCTTAAATAGTTAACTTACACTCACCAGTTTATTAGGTACACCAATCCAGAACAGCCTGCATTCTTCTGGGTATTCTACAAGGTGTCGGCGGTACATTCATGCTGCAAACAGCCCATTCCATCTCATCCCAAATATGCTTTATTGGGTTGAGGTCTGGGGACTGTGCAGGCCACTCAAGTAAACTAAACTTGCCGTCATGTTCCAGGCAATGTTTTTCCACTCCTCAATTGTCCAGTGTTGGTGATCGTGTGCCCACTGGAGCCGCTCCTTCTTGTTTTTAGCTGATAGGAGTGGAACCCAGTGTGGTCGTCTGCTGCAATAGCCCATCCGTGACAACGATCAACCAGTTGTGCGTTCAGAGATGCTGTTCTGCACACCACTGTTGTACTGCGCTGCTATTTGTTTGTTTGTGGCCCGCCTGTCAGCTTGTATGATTCTTGCCACTCTCCTTTGACCGCTCTCATCAACAAGCTGTTTTCCCCCACAGGACTGCCGCTGACTATGTTTTTTGTTTGTCACACCATTCTCGGTAAACCCTAGACACTGCCGTGTGTGAAAAGCCCAGGAGGGCAGCCGTTTCTGAGATACTGGATCGGGCGCGCCTGGCACCGACGATCACACCACGCTCAAAGTCACTTAAGTCACTTGTTTTGCCCATTATAATGTTTAATCGAACAGTAACTGAATGCCTCGATGCCTGCTTTATATAGGAAGCCAAGGCCACACTGTCTGTAGGATTTATCCATTTTCGGAACAGGGTGGTGTACCTAATAAACTGGCAGATGAGTATAGCTATATATGTATAGAAGCACGCACCCATGCAGCCCCCGAGAAAAATGCTGGGCGATCAAAATAATTTGCATGTATGTTTTTGCACGATAATCCAAATGCTTGTATCACAAGAATCAAGTTGTTATATATTTTTATTTTTTATGAACGTTTGTCCGCTTGTTCTTTTTTGGTCTTGTCTCTTTCCGTCCTTCTCTGCTGTGTGCACCTTCCCATTCACTCACACACAAAGCCCCTTCCCCTTACAACAACAAAGATTAAAGATCACTTCTTCCTCTGACAAGCGGTTTCAATTCGCTATTTGCATTTGAGGTTTGGACCAACAGAATTCTAATGATACACTTTTTAATTGCGCACAGAGCAGACACTAAAATGGGAGTATCAATTAACATTGATTCTGGAAAATGAAGGCTCAATTTGTCACGCGCAGCATTGCTGTACCGCTAGCAGCCTTTTAACAGAAGACCGTTATACTAGCGGTCTAGTCTGTGTTTTATAATAATATAATAATATGCCATTTAGCAGACGCTTTTATCCAAAGCGACTTACAGTCATGTGTGCATAAATTTTTACGTATGGGTGGTCCCGGGGATCGAACCCACTACCCTGGCGTTACAAGCGCCATGCTCTACCAATTGAGCTACAAAGAAATGTGCAATATGAATAAACACAATTATATAAGGAATTGGCAACTCGTTCTCATTTAGAAATAAGTTAGGCCACTTGATTTCAACATCTGAACAAAGTGGACAGGCTAGCATACTGTTCAAACAGTTAGAGATGGACAGAAGGGTGTGTTCATAACAAGTCAACTGTTCTACCTTGTTAGCTAGCAAATAGATCCAAGTTGGCTACACTTCAAATATGAAGATTAGCTGGCTACTCACTAGCATGTGTGCTTGAGAGATTGATTATGAGACCTGTGTTGATTTTCTATAATGCTTGCTACAAGAAGTTAGTCATTATTAGTGAATGTGCATTACACATGGTTCAGGTTCAATTTGTAACAAAAAGGGCATTTTCATAGACTTGAAAGCCAGTTTAGTGATTATTGCAACAACAAAAAAGCTGGTTAAACTATTGTTATAAAATAATTAGTGGGTCTTATGGTTGTGGAAGGCTTACATTTAGCCTAGGTAGAATTTCACAAGCACCGAATTCATTAGATTATTGCTGACTGTCTGACCAATTGTATAACAAAGCGTATTAAGATACTGTATTATTTTTTAAATCGCGATATACACTATATATACAAAAGTATGTGGACATCCCTTCAAATGAGTGGATTCGGCTATTTCAGCCTCACCCGTTGCTGACAGTTGTATAAAAATCAAGCACACAGCCTGCAATCTCCAAAGACAAACATTGGCAGTAGAATGGCCTTACTGAAAAGCTCAGTGACTTTCAACATGGCACCGTCATAGGATGCCACCTTTCCAACAAGTCAGTTTGTAAAATGTCTGCCCTGCTAGAGCTGCTCCGGTGAACTGTAAGTGCTGTTATTGTGAAGTGGAAACGTCTAGGAGCAACAACGGCTCAGCCGCGAAGTGGTAGGCTACACAAGCAAACAGAACGGCACCGCCGAGTGCTGAAGCGCGTTCCAAACTGCCACTGGAAGCAACGTCAGCGCAATAACTGTTCGTCGGGAGCTTCATGAAGTAGATTTCCATGGCCGAGCAGCCGCACACAAGCATAAGATCACCATGCGCAATGCCAAGTGTAGGCTGGAGTGGTGTAAAGCTCACCACCATTGGACTCGCGTTTGGCGGATGCCAGGAGAACACTACCTGCCCGAAAGCATAGTACCCAACTGTAAAGTTTGGTGGAGGAGGAATAATGGTCTGGGGCTGTTTTTCATGGTTTGGGCTAGGCCCCTTAGTTCCAGTGAAGTGAAATCTTAATGCTACAGCATACCATGACATTCTAGACAATTATGTGCTTCCAACTCTGTGGCAACAGTTTGGGGAAGGCCCTTTCCTGTTTCAGCATGACAATGCCCCCGTGCACAAAGCGAGGTCCATACAGAAATGGTTTGTCGAGATCAGTGTGGAAGAACTTGACTGGCCTGCACTGAGCCCTGACCTCAACCCCATCGAACACCTTTGGGATGAATTGGAACGCCGACTGCGAGACAGGCCTAATCGCCCAACATCAGTGCCCGACCTCACTAATGCTTGTGGCTGAATGGAAGCAAGTCCCCGCAGCTAAGTTCCAACATCTAGTGGAAAGCCTTCAAAGAAGAGTGGAGGCTGTTATAGCAGCAAAGGGAGCACCAACTCCATATCAATGCCCATGATGTTGGAATGAGATGTTTGACGAGCAGGCGTCCACATACTTTTGGTCATGTAGTGTACATTGTAAAGCCCATATGTTTAAAAAAAAAAAGATGATTTTTAGGCCATATTGCCCAGCCCTACCGTGGAGTCTGGAGGGAAAAAAATGATAAACGAAGGTGCAGAGAAAGGAGCATAGTTGCATGAGCCAGTATGTTGATAATGTAAGAATTCACAGTGATCAAAGTGGAATGGAAGGTCAGGGCAGTGCACATTCCAGAGGTGCAGGGGGACTAGGACTACCTCCTTACCATTACCATTCAAATGGCAACTGAGCAGCATAGATGAGATCCCATGGTATATCGTACGTGGCTTAGAGGTGTTCTTAGGCACAACGCATTAGCAACCTCCGTCGCTCCCAATTAGTACAAGAAAGTATAGAATTAAAGTAATTCACACCCTATTGTCCAGGAATCTGTTTAAATGAATGAATCATGAAAACTCACATTCAGGCCTGTCATTAAAAAAAGTGCACCTAGGCTTAATGACTCGCGCAAAAACAAAGGCTTATATTTCCTGTGCCTGACACTTGACAAGTAACCAAAGGCCCCAATCAGCCTCTATACTCATTAGCGTGAGCACACAAAATATATGGAAAATCCAGTCTCTGCTAGACTAACAAATACTGATTACATTTCTGTTCTACAACATTGTTGCAATACCTTTTATAGGCACACATTCTTCTATTAATTACAACATGAAAGACTGGACTTTTTCTTTATTATGTCCCCAAAAGCTGGAGCAAAGGATTTGATCATGTTATTTAAGACTGCTTTGGGGGGGAAATGGGCATAAAGGAAGACATAATAATGATATATTGACTGATTGTTATCAACACCCTCATATATCCACATAAGGGACCATATCTGACACCTGCTGTGGCAGATTTCCTGAGCGAATGGAATTGCCCATTTCTCTCCTGAGACTCTAGAAGCTAAACTAGCCCGCTGAGCCTAGCAACCAGTGGCAAGAGAAAACAACCTCAACACACGGAAGAGTCCACTGAGGACATAGGCCAATACATTTCCAATGTCCAGACTCCAGAGACAACAAACACTATCAATGAGGCTCTTTCCAATTGAGAACCCCAAGGAGTATGTGCCACAATTTACTTCCTCCTTACCCAAAGTTGTGCAGATTAAGCTCATTACGCTACAGAAACAATTCAAAGCCACCATTGTAGAGGGACCTCTCCTTTCTACACAATATCCCAGCATATTGTTCTCTTTGCCACTCATTTGGCTGTCACTGCTCAGCCAAGCTCTCACCGAGGCATTTAATTGGTGTTACAGCAGGCCTCTACCTCCATTCCAACATACAAACAATTCTGCAAGTAGTATGACAGAACATTTATACAAAACATTGACCTACATTGTTTAGCCAAGTATTGGCCTACCAATATATATGTGTGTACTGTAGACAGAAAGCTTTCATTGAATAGGCTGAAAATGCAGGTAGTAACATGGGCACTTGTCAGATGGTTTAATGCAAATAGAAAGAATGACATGCAATGAAAAAGCAAGTCGATTTGAGTATATGACACAGATGTTGACTGAGGTGGCAAAAGGGAAACAGGAAATCACAATTAAAAAGGAGTAAAATATTTTCTATAAACATGTCTACACAGATACAAGCAAGCTCAAATAAACAACCCAATGGCTGTAATGGCACATACATTGCCTAAAAATCACAAGTGAAGCAGGTGGCATAATAACCCTTTTTTTATCGTCAATGAAGTCTGGGGTATGGCACAACTGAAGAAATTAGGGAGGTTACCTACAGCTAGCTAACACATTTGAGGATTGACACTTGTCGAGGTGTGGAAACAACTGACATAATAGCATATTCATATCCAATGTAACTTCCCCACACCCAGTATGTGAGTATAGTAGCTAGCTAGTTAACGTTAAGTGGCAACAAGACCATAGTAGCTAGCTAGCTTAAGTAACGTTAGTAACCTTGACTTCATTGCAACCAAGTAGAAACAGCCAACGCTACAACTGCTACACCCAAGCTAGGTAACGTTATAACACACACATCTTATTTGAAGCGTTGGTATGAGTAACAGTTAAACTTGAACACGTCATCGTATTGCGCTAGCTAAGTTTATGGCTTACGTTATTGGCTAGTTAGGTACACGTCCGTACCAATGGTCGGTAACGTTACATAGCTACATACGGCATACCAAGTAGCTGGCTAGCTAGTAACGTTAGCTGGGTTGGGTGGCTAGCTTGCTACGTTAGATCACAAGCCCACGGAAAGGGAGTTAACTTGCTAGTCATCTCTTGAACGCAATACTTTACGAACATTTAACCGCACACCTGTCAAATATATTATGCATAGTCACGTTAGCATTGGCACGAACTAGCTGGCAATCTAACGTCGGAGCAGATGCCATTTCAGGCCGAGCTTGGCACAATTACAGCCTTTAATTTCTTTGACCTAAACACTTTTAGCAAGTGAACATACAGAGCATAGCTAGCTAGCTACACAATCGCGAAGAGGCCTTCATCGCACTGATTTAACTAGTAAATTAGTAGCTAGTAGGATTAGCTAACTAACTAGAGCTACCTTTCCCTACATAGTTACCGGTACATCTCGTTTGACTTACACAGCAAATAACCAAATGCAATAATGACATACATTGAAGGCGTGTAAGCAAGTAAAAGTTCAGTATAAAAACAGATGTCTAAGGTTAATGATCGCACAAGTACAGATCAGGTAAGCATACCAGCTAGCCGACACAAGGCTAACACCTCTGACAGACAACCCCTCCGGTGCACTGGCTGGTTAGCGCAGCCTCACTTCCGATCCTATGCAGCGCCAACATTCATTATTGTCACCGCGGTTTAAGACAAAGTCGTTCTGACTTTTCAGCTATTATCCAAATAAACAACTCTGTTTAACTGACATATTTGTATAAAGTTATACTCACTAGCCGTATTGATACCAGAAAATAGCTTGAATCTTCTCTATTTGCGACGGAGGGAGGAACAGACCAGACATTCAAAATGGTGGCTCTCCTAGCCTCAGCACTTCTACCGCAGGCGGAAGGTTACACCGAAAAAAACAAAACTTAAAGGTTTGTGGAATCAAAAAGGGAACGAAGACCTTAAACAGGCGAGCGTGCAATTTATTTGCAGAACTCTCAATTAGCTAGCATTTCCACCAGCTTCGACACTGTGATGTGATATTTGAGTGAGTACCATGGGTTGCTGGTATGTAAGCATGAAGGTTATACGAAAATGTTTATTTTACCACTGCGATAATGCTATAGCTAGCTAAATAACCCATTCTAGTTAGCCAACGCATTGGCTAGCTAGCTAGCATTTGCCTGCCTTTCTAGCTGCACTTGTGAGACGTTTAGATATATTAATGCAAGCTTCAGGTATTGTTATTATATCACGCCACAAGCTGATTATGTTGCTTGACTGGTGTTCTACCTAGCTAGGTAGCTATTTGTTGTATCTTATTTTGTTGTATTTAGCTGTGTCCGAAATGTGCGGATGAGTAATAATGTTTCTATCAACGTCGTGCTGCGGTCCGTACACCTCACCTCGTGGCAGTCAGTGATGACGTCAGCATAATGTTATGACATTTGTAATTTTGTGAGGTTTGTGGGCTCCATCTAGTGTACTTTAAAGACAATGCCGCACTAAGTTCAGTCAGGACATGCGCTTCATCATAGCGTCTTCATTTTTATTTATTTTTAATCAAGTTTGGATTTCTTTCCGCCATCTGAAATTATAGTGTACAGAGATTGAATAGGAACAACTGGAGCGGTGCTTGAACCAGCGTCACCAGGTTTCGGGCCAACAACCACACTACTACATGTGCCATAAAGGTCCAGACCTCTTGGCAGAAGCAATAGTACACTCCCATACATGGAGGCACTATATTCCCCATCTCCCGAAAAGTATCCCATGCACAAACAGAATGTGAACAGGGGAAAACTTCCATCAAAGGCCAGAGAAACCATGGGTTTCCCACTGCTGGTACCAGTAGTGAAGCCCCCCTAACCCAACACCTAGCAACCTCATCAAAAGAGGTTAGGATCTCTTGGCCTAATGGCAAGGTCCCAGGTTCAAGTCCCGGTCAGGACTACCCTCCAACTTTCACTACACTGGTGTCAGAAGTGGGATGGCTCCCGATTGTGGCCATTGTGCCTGTGCCCCAAGGGTGCAGGCACGGGGAACTTGAGAAGTGCGAGCTGGACTCTTCGAAGGAAGGTTTCTGAAACCTTACGTTTCTGATCTCTTAGTGTAACAGCTAAGGTGTTGTTTGACTGCCGCAAACACCTGGGTTCAAGCCCGGCCAGTTGGGACTTCCCTCTTACTTCTCCAAAATAAGAGCGAGCAGCTGGAGCAGGTTTTGATCCAGCAATGCTGTGGTTATGGGGTGAATTGAGTGCATTACCACCTGTACCATAAAGGTCTAGACCTCTTGGTAAAGGCCGTAGTGCACGACGTTCCACACACAACAGGTAGGCTAGGTGAATGTAATGTTGGAGATAGGATTGCAAAATTCAGTCTGCTCAGTCATTGAATCGGTTGGTATAAATAGTTTTGTTACTTTTCGGGGGCTTTGTGAATATAGGCCTATTTCAAATTCACAATATAACAATTGTCAGTGTGTTTTAAAATCACCTAACATACAGCCTGAAATCCTGCAATATTTAAATATTATGAAATATATGAAATGAGGAGAGAAAGAAGTAGGCTCAATGTATTATTGTATGCATCGTTGGCTGTTGACAGTAGTCCACTGCTCCTATGTAATCACAGGTTATCTACCCTCCAATGTTTTGAACATCCCACAGTGCGTTGCGGTTCGCATTTTGTGAGCATAGATATCAGCTGTGCCTGTGGGATGAAAATGGAGACCATACCAAGGTCAGGGAGGCGGTCCGAGATTGTTTGCTAAGATGGATGACGAGGAAGATGAGCCGAGTGTAGTAGGGAAGATGTGTGTTGAGGAAGAATGACGCCTAGTACAAACCGTATTCTGCTGTCTGATGGCTTAGAAAATGAACCTGATGAGAGTGAGGATGAATTACCTGTGGTGGCAGGTGTGGTGAAGACCTCCGATCCTCGCTCCGATGGTCATGCAAAGGATGATTCTGGCCTAGTGGGAGTGAGATTTTTGGAGAAAGTGGATCCTGCCTTTTGGCTGATCCATATATAGTCTCAGGCTGGGTAGAAAATAAGTTGGGTACTGTTAAATCAGTGAAGGTATTATCAGTGGGAAAAAACTGCTGGGGATCAGAAGTGCCCGGTGCGAGAGAGACAGGGTGAGGTTGCCAGGGTCAGAGTAGAACAGAAGGTGTCGTATGCTGAGGCAGTGAAGAGAGTAGAGGATGATGGGTTAAGGTTGAGTAGTAGGCCTAGGCCAATACAGACTGATATACGAGTTTGTGCTTCAGTAAGGTTGGCTTCTTAGCATTCATTGCCATGGTTATCAATTGTACCGCAGAAATGGAACGTAAATCACAGAAAGTAGATGTTGTGGTGGCAGTACTTGGGTGTTTGAGGTTTTACTGCAGAAGAGATACAAGATGTGTTGAATGAAAGAGTCCTGTCCTCCCAGGCCGTCGGCCGGGTGTAGGATCTGTTAGGGTCAAAGTAGTGGAATGGGGTGGTGATTTTTATGAAATGGGTGTAGGGTTAGTTGGTGGTGCATTCCCCCCCTTTTTATATCACAACAATGTACATGATCGACCACACACTACCGCACAGTAGGTGGCAGCATGCACAAACAAAATGTGCGAACGCCATGATACCGAAGAAGAAGAAGCTGTGCCTGTGTATCGCTGCAGTGCATTGGCAAAGCGACAGCAACGCAGGATTGTAGCTGCTCAGCAAAGAACATCTCAGGCGGGGTTGGATAGGACCCTATCGCTGTTTCTATAATTTTTAAAATGATATATAGATCGACTGGAGAGTGTTTGAATTTAATTGGATGAGATTGTAACCAAGCCATTTGGGCTCTTAAAAAAAAAAAAAGATATAGGCTATTTGTTTTGTATTGATTTAAATGACCCCGACTCTCACCAATGGTGTAAGCTGTGTTCATCTCTGCCTGGGTAGACCATTTTGATCACCGGGTATTTTTTATTTAATTTTTAATATTTTTTTAAGTGTTATTGTTGTGCTCTCGAAAGGGAGTCCCTTTACGGAATACAGCTGGATTGCTTAGGGGAATCTTCAAATCTGTCTGGGCTAGGAGGAGATTCGATTTTTTTCCAACCGGGAGTGGGGGATAATATGTCCAGGCGAAAACAGAACAACCCCTTCAAAGTTAATTGTAGGTATCTCAGGTATTGTAAATGCAATTTTTACCTGTTGAAAAGTAGTGAGGAGGATCGTTTCCATCCATCTAACTAGACGATTGTTTTCACCACCATTGCAATTGTGAACTGCAAGACAATGTGTCAATCACCATCGTTGATACAAGCGCCTGATAGAATAGTTCAACCTATGTGGCGCGTAAACGGCAACATTTAATAATTTTTATGATACATTGAATCAACGCAGGTGACACTGATGATTGTCTGTATATTTCAACCAAATAAATTATCATTAACCATTTATTAGGCTACTAATACTATGATATTCATATTTGTATGGAGATGACAACCTCACAATTGTATGCGCAGTTTCAAATTTGGTCGTTTTCTAGGAGAGAAACTATTCAGACAGTTATTTCCATGTGTTTACCGGCTCTTATGTTTTCTTCCTGGGCCATGATTTGTTGATGTTTTTTAAGAAGATTCTTTGTTTGAGGCAGTATGAAAACCTGCTGTGGCATGCTGGCCCCTGTTTTCAACTCTTGTGTTGAGAGCATGATATAGCCTACCAATGTCAATGAAAATAATGTTAGTATTGAGGGTAGGACAGATTTCAACCTTATTGGTCTCAGAATCCATTTAAGATGTTGTCCCTCATATAAAATCAGTTAAACTAGGTACAACATCCTTTTGCATTGACTGTACTTTCTGTTTCTCTGGGTAAGCTCTCCACAGTGACATCTCAGATTCAGTTACAGAACCAGTACAGCAAGTGGAGAGTAGCAATATGGTTCATACCACTGGCGCTGTCAATGCCTGGGGCCAACATAAGAGACCATTCTGGTAGAGGAATAGAGATACTTTTTTTTAAAGGAAAGGTGCACTGCTTGGTTCCTGTAATCAGAGCCCACTAAAGCATGTTTCGCTAATCTATTTTTATGTCTCTGTTCAATGAGTGCTGTTGTGTCTCTGTCATAGTCACCAGCTTAGGGGAGGGTCTTTTTCAGTGTCACTGTTGACTACTTTGGCTAGCTGCAACCAACATTCCTCCAATTCCAATGGGAGACTACTCCAGAGCTGGTATAGGCTAGGTACCACAGGTTTGGTAGCTGTGTAGTTGCCTGACAAACATTTCTACTCATGGTGAAGATGATGGCCTTTTCCTATGCATGCTAAAAGGTACAACTGAGAGTATGATGTATTGGCCTGCTGACCCTTCACAGTGTAGGCTACTGGATGCCTGAGGACGCATAAGTCCACCCAAGGGGATCGAACCCAACAATACAGTCAGGTGACAATGTATCCTTTAGGGTCCTTTTCTAAACATAGGCGAGCCTAGTTTGTTTAAATATGGTGTTGAAATACGTATTGCTCTATTGACCTCAGTAATCCCTATGCGCTAATAACATCAGTAAAGGGAAACAGTAAGGATGCATGATGTGTTTCTAGACTTATTGGTCCATATAACTCTTTAGTTCAAACACAGTATAGTAAAACAACAACATGCATTATCAATCCTAAGGCAGTTTTTTGGGGGGGCTTCCATAGTGATGCTCCAAGCTTCTCATACTACTTCTGACTGATAGTTATGAAATAACAACTGTTGTCTTTTTTATTACCCTCAGAATGAACCAGACCTTCGCGCTTTCCTATGACCACATACAGTTGGTCCAAGACAAATTCACATACACACATACCACAGTTTATAAAACGGTAATAGGCAATTTTTTTGCCAACCATCTAATTAAAAATGATAATAATCTTTAAGAGTGGGTGTGTGTGTCCTGATCTGATATGAAATGTCCCTGGATCTAAAGACCACACAGACATTACCAGCATGGGGAAACTAATCAGATCACCTGTCTGAGCCAATCATGGCTGGGGTAGAGGGAAAGCATAGCAGCCCTGTTAGAAGTCCCATTAGCCCTGAAAGGGTTGGTGACAATAAACAGGTCCGTTTTGATAGCATGCCTTCAGGTTGTATCAGAATAGTCTTCATTGTGGATCTATAATGTATCATCTTCACAACACACATACTTGAGGAAGCCATACAGATGGCTCATTTTGTGTTGATTTGTCTGAGAACAGAGTGACAGAAAAATTTGGGATCATTTCAGACACTTCACTGGAGAGGAGGGCTCCACAGAGAGAGAGGGATTCTGGAGAAAAGGGGTGATGGCGGTTTCCTCCGTCTTGCTTTAAATACCAGGCCGTCAATTAGGCGAAGTGAGAAATGATCCGGGAGTCTGGGATTATCTGATGTCTGTGTTTCACCATTCCCATGCTCCTGAATACCACAGTGCCTGTACATAGATGGAAGGCAGGGGCCCCAGCACTTCCTGGAGAGACAGTATTGTGTGTGGTGTCTGTCTGTCTGTGTGTGACTGTGTGTGTTGGAGCAGAGGGTGGGTAAAAAAGAGGGGAGCTTGAATTCAACAGGAGCCCCATTGCTTAGTGTTTGAGTAGAGTTTTGGCATTCTCTCTTTTGTCTGTTTTGTTTTGTCCCCCCCTCCTCCTCTCTCCCTCTGTGTCTGTTGGCTGATGAGTTTGTCTTTGTCTGGATTCAGTCAGACACTGCGTCACCTCCTGCCTGCAGACTCAGAGATAACATCAGAGTGGCAGAGACATGGGGAGGGCAGGAGGGAGAAGAGAGACAGATGTACAGACAGAGCCTAGCAGTGGGGGATGGGTAGCTCTCACACATCAATCATTGGCTGTGTGCCGTGGAGCCAGTCTGTTGTAGCAGTTCATAGTTCAACACTCAGACCCACTCTACCAATGCTAATGAGTGCCTGGATCACTATTGGGAAATGTGCCCAAACTATGTTCACACACTATACTATATTAATGCTAAAAAGTTAATGCAGGAATGACAGCCCCGTGAAGATTAGAGGGGAGTTTAAAAATGTTTTATACTTGAAGATTATTCCTCAACCCTCTCAGACACACAGACCCTGCTCCTCAGTGGTGTGAAACTCCAGGATTATAACAGAGGCTGTAATTACCTCTGCCAGCCACCGGTAACTGAATGAAAGATTTTCCTTCCATCACACTGAATGGAAAGACTGGACAGGAGGGGAGGGGGGAATTCATTGCATTCAGAAGCAGAGGGTGATGAGTGGAGGGCTATAGAACCCAAACTCTTGCAGTTAAAATATATTTTTTTACCTTAGAGATATATAAAAAGGATCTCAATAAAACCTCCCATTTAATATATACTGATCCTGTTTTGATACTGATTACAAGAGAGGCCCTCAGGAATGAGTGTACTGTCACTAAACCTGGAGAGGTCCTGTGCTCCCATCCCAACCGTGTCAAGCTTGGGTGTAGATCGGAGGTGAAATGGGATACTAATGCAATGAGCAGAGATGCTGTAAAATGCTGAGCGCCATGTGAGGGGTTAAAGCAGACACATATGGGCTCCCTTGGTATGAGGCATTGGCCTCCCCCTCAGAGCTGCTGGTATGGATATAGAACAGTCAGAGCTGCGTATGAGCAGGGATGACAGAGGGTGAGCCAGGCTGTGCAGTGTGTGGGTGGTACTGAGAGAGAGGGAGAAACACTGCCTTGCAGGCGGCTAGTGGAAAGGAGTGCAGGCTGCTTCCCCCTGGGACTGCAGCATGCCTGGATAAGCGTGTGTGTTCGTTCTGCTTCTGTGAAAAGTGGGGGTTGTGTGTGAGTGAATGTGTGTGTGCATGTTTTAATGCGCGCTTCTGCGATATGTTGATGCAGCATTATATTGGCGTGTCAGTGAATATGAAAGCATCCTTGTCAACTGCATATAGTCTAGGTGAATGATTGTGTTTTTAAAGATTTAGGCCTTTCATGTATTCTATGTTGTGTTTCTATAACCATCTGTACTAGTGTATTATAGCAGCTATGATGGGTTTATGTGTGTAGCTATGGCTCCTTTAATGCAGGATAGGCTTGCTATTCTGATCTGAAGCACTTTCTTCAGTAGGCTATGTGTGAAAGATTGCTTGGATTTTTGTGGCAAGTCAGCACCTACACGAGGTAACTAAAGTGCATACTATACACCAGGCTCTATGGTGTTTGTTATGCCCTGCATGTTAAATATTACAGGTCTGTGCTCTAGAAATGTCTTCCCCTGACTTCATGATCACGCTCTGCCTTGCACTACTGACCTGTCAATCTTCTGTTCCAGGGCTGTCATCCCTATGCCTAGCACGTTTTACCTCAAGGCTTTGTCTACTGGCTGTATTTTCCTGCATTGTCTTGTAATATATAAACTGTCTTTTTATACACACCTGATTCTCGCAAATTAATCAAAATGTATTTTTTTTTATATAATTGAGGATCACCTCAAACAAGAATACAATGGGAGAGTGACCAGCCATTTTGCCTTGCTTCCTTGATTTAGTCCCATACTGTTTATGCATGGGCTTCGAGATTATAATCAAATTCCCAAACGCTGTCATTTAAGATATTAAATGATATTCGTATTTGTGTATTAATTTACTTCTACACAATGTCTTTTAAGATTTTCGATTGCGTTCTGTTTGCGTCTGTGGGTGTTGCTCTTCAAGAACATTAAAAAAACGAAAGAAGTCGACACGTAGTGGTCACACTTTCCCATCGTATCCACCTCATTTTCTAACATTGCAATGGGCACAGCCAAACAATGGAAGTGATGGATTCGACTTCTGCTTTACGTCTCTACTGCAGCTCGCCGGTGGCAAATTTGCCAGAGTCAATTATTTGAAGGAGTCAATTTATAGTATACAGTATAAAAGTCAAGTAAACAAGTATAAGTGAGTGTATGTGTAATTTTATATTTATTTCATCCAAGTTATCTTACGTTAGCTAGACCTACTAGGCTAGTTCTGTTGTGATAATAACGTTAGTTGAGTTAAGGGCCATCCACCAAGCCGATAACGATAATGATCAACTATAGGCTACATAACTATAAAACGTTGGTGAGCATCCACACTAGAGGAAAGTTTATTGTTCTGAAGTCCTACACCTGTCAATCAACTGATCAACGCATCCTACTGCACGCAGCCTATTAATAAGGCGGTAACACAAGACCATTCATGAGGTCTCTACCGAACAGATACTGGTTCAGACCATTCAGTGCTTTCAGGGTTGTCATGGTGACAACTGCAAATAATTCATCAATGTAGGCCAAATGAAAAACAATATAGTAACTCCTACTGTATTTAAATGTTGCAATTCAACAACAAACGCCATATATCCTGCACATCTATTACAGCATGTCATTGCCTCCTTGCTCAAGTGGTTTGCAAGTGATTTGCATTTTTCTAATGATTGTTAATTCCTTTGGGTCTTCTGTTTCACTGTGCTCATCTCTCTGTCTGTCTTGTGCAATTATTTGCAATGCAACAGTGTTATCATAATAACCGGCCAAAAGTGATCACACCAATGCACTTTCTCTCAACAGTACACAGGTACTGCAGGATTTTGTTCCAACTAGGCACCACACCTGACCAAATGAGCTAATTGAGCCGTTCAATGATTGCCTAAATTCAACACACCTGATCCTCCAGGTTGGTTAAATAAAAAACATGAGGTGCCTGCGGCACTCCAGGACCAGGGTTGCCTACACCCTGCTATAGCCTGTTGTGCACGGGAACAGCTGGAAGAGAGAGGCTAGTGATGTGTAGCCAAAGTATAAAGCTAGATATTAGGCCATTAATTAGCTAAATATTAGTGCTATAAGCTAAAATATTTACCAGTCAAAGTGCAAGAACAAAAATGGACTGATAATGAAATGGGATGTTGGTAGTGCACGTTCCTCCAGGCTGCGCTCTGTGGTCCCCGGGCATGCAAAGCTCCACTATTGATTAGGTCTAGGCCTACGTTTTTAGACAATACAATTATTACACCTGGGCTACAGCAACACCGTGCAATGAGGAATGTATTGCTGTTATCAATTGAGTACACAATATTGTCCATAGGCTGTAAACTGCAGTGATGTAGGCTAATTTGAATAGCCTCTCAAACGTCCTGTTTTGTCAAAATAACTGCATATGCCTACAGCCTAGGCCTGATTATGCAACCATTTGGATCAGTTTGGGACTATTCTCAACAGTTTAGGAGGTCCAGAAAGGTACATTAGGAGGCCACTCATATGGTGTATTTTGTCAGGCTGTATCTCAGGAACTCCCAGCCTGTTCTTAATGCTGTAGCCTATTTTACATTCAGCAAGTAAGAGAAAGCATGTATCTCTCCTCCAATAGGCTATTAGTAGGCTAAAGGAAAAAAAAGTCAAAATAAGTGTCCAACACGCTTTTGTAGTCTGGATTTTTCTGGGACTCCACGAGATTTAAGAAGAAGAGAGCCCAGGTGCGTAATTGCGCAACAAAACAGAAAGACAGGCTTGGGATGTAGACTGTCTCCTAAGCTCAATGTTAGGCTTAATACTGCAGTGAATATATCCAGTCAATTTACATAGTGAAAGAAAAACAAGTTTATCTGATAACGAAATCATAGGTCGGCCTACTCTGTGCGCTCCCTCCCAGTCCCCTGGTACCAGCTCGAAAAGCTACCGTATTGTTTCAGTTTTTTAGGGACAAGAATAGCCTATGTCATTTGAATAACGACTCAAAAGCCTGGCGTTTTTAAATGTTCATTTAGAAAATACTGCATCTAGCCTGCCTGATTGGGCAACCATTTGGATCAATTATGGGTTTTTTTTACAAGGTCCAGGCACATTAGGAGGCCAGTAAATATGGTGTATTTTTTCAGGATTTATCGGCTAACAGAAACATGCTAATGCATGGATTTCTAGTGGCACGCATATTAATTATGATAATGCGCGAGCGCCAAGGAAGTTGTATGTATAGTTTCCGCGTTTGGCTTCCGTGTTTTTAAAAGTGTTTGAAAATGAGTTGGATTTGCCTAGAGGTAAATTGACCCCCCCTGCCTCTGATGGACTTATCATCTCCCTGTGACTCCTCTATGTTCACAGGGCCCTTCCACAGCACCGGCTTTGCAGGCCCCCTCCACACTATTAACATGGATGGCAGGGATGATTTCATTGAGGACAACGAGTGCCACAGCAACAACTCCCAACAGGACAGCATTTCAGGTAGGCATCTGGGGGCATTGGGCATTTCCCTGACCCTAATGTGACATACTCTCTGTAGTGGGTGTAGTGAGAGAGTATGACTAGCTCTGTGTTCTGTTGTCTGTCTATATTGATAGGGCTGTGTTTGCCTCCATAGAAGACAGTGATAGCGACCTGGACAACCACGACTCGTCCTCCAACACCTCAGCTGACGACCACATGACCTCCACCAAGAGAACACACCACAGGGGAGTTAAAGAAGTGAGTGTCACTTTCAGGGTTGCCCATGGAGGGGTGTACTCTCCTCCTAGCACTGTTATCATGTGTGGTCACTCAGTGTGGGCCTGCCTGGTTGCTGATTCACACATGCATTTCCTTCCTGATTTTATAGTGTTCTACAGATCTCAGAGTCATCTGGCCCTCTAGGCTTATGTGGAAAGGTTATTGCCCCACCCTTTACTGTCCATTTCCAGAATGATCTTTGGAGAGACCATGTTATTTAATAATCCTACAAAAAGAGAGATGCAGCACAAGAATACGTCTGAATACATTGAGTTAGTAAATTGGAAACTGCCGATTTACAGAATATCCTCACACTTTCAGACCCCAGAAACAGAGAGCATCTCCGGTTGTGTGGTGTAATTCACACCCACTGCAGTGTAATGCAGTTTGTCATAGTGACAGTCAATGAGTCACTGGGGGCCGGAGGGTAATTATCTCTCACACCCTCAACCCACCTAACACCACAACCACACAGACACACAACCTTTTGACCTACCTCTCAGGAGTACTGCCCCCAGGACCAGCCATAGATGTACTGTAGAGAGGAGGAGCATATCCACCCTTTAGATTTACACATACATTAAATCCTCTTCTAATATTTGCCCTACATTCTCAGTGTAGGCAGGACCACCATTACATAACTTACTGTATTATTACACAATCATTAGCATAAATATTACTGATGAAACAGATCTGTATGGTTGATCCACATAGCGTCCATCATAGTCATTTAGCAGACGCTCTTATCCAGAGTGACTTACAGTTAGTGAGTGCATACATTTTTTTTCATACTTGCCCCCCGTAGGGAATCGAACCCACAACCCTGGCATTGCAAGCGCCATGCTCTACCAACTGAGCTACACGGGGCCCAGTATCTGGGTCTACAGTAGTACTGATCCTCTGAAATCACCCTGACAGACAGTACATTGTGTTTCTCAGGAGAGCGAGGAGGGGGCCGACCTGATGAGCAGCTGTGTGTGTCCTCTGTGCACCCTGGAGTTCAGCAGCCCCGAGCAGCTCATCACACACGTCTACCAGGTGAGGGCAGTACAGTACCAGACAGTCTACCATGGCACCAAGTATTCAGACAGGGCCAAAGCCTCCTTAGCCTCAGCGGTTGGATCAGGGGGCTGATGGGCTAGGGGTAGATAATCACCTTTAAACCTAGGAGCTACTGTCATCACTACACTAAAGAAGGAAGGATAATTATGATCCAGTCATGTGATCAGTCTCTGGGTTATGTGTCAAACCTAAGGTTTGGA
This sequence comes from Coregonus clupeaformis, assembly GCF_020615455.1. Lineage (NCBI taxonomy): Eukaryota > Metazoa > Chordata > Actinopteri > Salmoniformes > Salmonidae > Coregonus > Coregonus clupeaformis. Next base: position 102,080 of record NW_025534858.1, read on the forward strand.
TGTTTCATCCTGTTTTTAAGTTGTTGTTATGTCAGTGTCTTGAAACTGAGCCAGAATTACACGTTTACCAGCAGCCACTTCCTCCACTTTCCATTCGTGTACTTTCTCACATGATGGTGTAGTGTTAACCACATACGTTTAACACAATTGTAGATATGTGTATTTTAGATATGCACTGTTGGGGTTTGTCCTCACTTTTAGGTTGCTTATAAAACACACTGACAAACAAAGAAAACGATTGTGGTTTACCTAATTAAATGACTATAATTCTCCATCTCTCTCCCCCTCTCTCTCTCTGTGGAGCAGCACACATCGTTGATGGGCAGCAGTAAGAGCTACGTGTGCCCAGTGTGTGGGCGTGCGCTCAGCTCGCCAGGCTCCCTGGGGCGCCACCTTCTCATCCACTCTGAGGACCGCCTCTCCAACTGCGCTGTGTGTGGGACACGCTTCACCGACACCAACAACTTCAACAGGTCTGTGCCTCCACCACAACTACTACCTCATTTCAGCCCCATACCGTAATATAGTGCTTCAGCCTTTCACACACACAATGACATGGGTTATCTGCAGAGTTTAGAGAGCCTATAACAGCTGTGTCCTGTAACTACTCATCTCTCTGCCTATAACAGCTGTGTCCTGTATCTCTCTGCCTATAACAGCTGTGTCCTGTAACTACTCATCTCTCTGCCTATAACAGCTGTGTCCTGTATCTCTCTGCCTATAACAGCTGTGTCCTGTATCTCTCTGCCTATAACAGCTGTGTCCTGTATCTCTCTGCCTATAACAGCTGTGTCCTGTATCTCTCTGCCTATAACAGCTGTGTCCTGTATCTCTCTGCCTATAACAGCTGTGTCCTGTAACTACTCATCTCTCTGCCTATAACAGCTGTGTCCTGTATCTCTCTGCCTATAACAGCTGTGTCCTGTAACTACTCATCTCTCTGCCCCCCTACACAGGGAGAAGCTCAGAGAGGTCCTGAACACAGGCAGCAGCATGGAGTGCAGCAGCGGAGATGAGAACTGTTCCATGTCCCGGTCTCTCTCCAGCAGCCCCATGGGCAACCCCGGTCATGGCCTGGGACACGGCCAAGTCGGGCCACGGCCACAACCATGGCCCAAACCAAGGCCCAGGACACAACCCTGGCCGTGACACAGGCCACATCCCGGGACACAGCCACGACCAGGGATACAACCCCGGCCACAACCAAGGACATGGACATGGCCCAGGACACGGCCAAGGTCCCGGACACCTCGCAGGCCACCCACTCCCCTCGCTGCACCACAGCCTCCTCTCTTCGCCCCCCTCCTTCCCTGATGCCCTCAGCCCCTCACCAGGCCTACCCCTGCTGCCAGACATCCTGAGCCCCATGCCTGTGCACCCGGCCGGAGTGCTGCTGGTGTGTAACAGCTGTGTGGCCTACCAGCAGCTGGTGGACGCCCAGTCTCCCATGAGGAAGTGGGCCATGCGCAGAAAGAATGAGCCGGTGGAGGCACGCATGCACCGTCTAGAGCGCGAGCGCTCCGCCAAGAAGACCAAGCGGGAGCACGAGTCGCCCGAGGAGCGGGAGCTGCGGAGGCTGCGGGACCGTGAAGCTAAGCGGATGCAGAGGCTGCAGGAGACGGAGGAGCAACGGACACGGAGGCTTCTGCGCGACCGGGAGGCCATGCGGATGAAGAGGGCCAACGAGACGCCAGATAAGAGGCAGGCCAGGCTGATCCGTGAGAGAGAGGCCAAGAGACTGAAACGGCGGCTGGAGAAGATTGACCCCTCCCTGAGAGGTCAGATAGAGCATGACCCAGCTGCTATGGCCGCCCTGACGGCAGACATGAGCCTGTTCCAGTTCCCCTGCCCCATGCCTGTCCCCTCTCTGGACAACGGCCTCTTCATGAAGCTGCCCTAGCAGGACCAGGCCACTGGGGGCAGCACACTGAACAACTAACAGTTACAATGACCTCTCCACTACGCCTATGGGTTGCCATGGTCACAGATGGAACCATTCCATGCTGGTTGAAATTCCAGCAGCTTCTGTGTCCAACGACTTGATACCCAAACTCCTATGTCAACAAATAACATTAATTTATTACAGACTAACAGGAAATAAGAACAGGGTCAAGAATGTTTCACTTTATGATAGAAATTGATAAAGCATGTTGTAAAGAGATTTTATCTGTTCTGTTTTGCGGGCTAGCAGACTTTTATTTAGCAGCCCATTGTGACAGGAGCAGTTACACCCTTCCATCTTTTGCACATGGACCATCAGTGGTGGGAGTGGGTCACGTAGCCCATAGCTCTCTCCCTCTCCTCTGGTCCCTTCTGCTAGCCCAGTGGCTGGAGTTTACTGGTAGCTACACCTCTCTCTGTCTCACGCTGCCAACGTGGGTCTCTGCTCTGGCTAGCTCATATCCACCCAATCAACTACCTCAGTAAGGGCCAAGGCCGAGCCCTCTGTGGCCTACGTTCTGACTCCAAGCTTCTTTACACGTACACTACAGAAGAGAATGCGGGTTGTTTCCTTAATTTGTGGGTGTGTTTGATATTTTTAGGATGTATTCACAGGACAGAACATTCAGAAAGACGTAGTCAGAAATGTACGGTATAAAACAGGAATGATAGAAAACGGGCCTGTTCTATACATCACAATTCTATCTGCTATGCTCTGAATATGCTGAACTATTTAATGAGCCCTGTTTTGAGCAACATTCTCCTCCATTCCAGCATATTCTCTTCAACTCAATATATACTGCCACTACTGTAGGTCTCTTTGCCTTTATTAGTCACATTGACCTTCCTCAATCTGTGTTTTTCCCTCGTACCTTCAACACTCCATAACCTTTGCCAAGTAGTTGGTAATCATTTCCTTTTTACTTTATGCACCTTCTGTTGCATTGACATTTTTGGCTCACCAAACCCCCAATCTTTGCTGCTGTTACTGTTCTATACATGTTAGTTACCTCACTAGGGCATTTGGGACTGAACATGTGAACTGAGAATGCTAATTTACTAGCATTTTTCTAAATGGCCCAAATAGTCATTCTACTGAATGATTTCCTTCCTCACTCAGCCAACATATTGAAATATGCTCATAGGTCTATGTGTCAGGATAAATAATTTTGTATATTTTGAATAACTAATCTCTGCAGTTTCCACTCTCCAATGAACATGTTCAAGACTCATTATTAAACCCGTTGACCCTCAACCAGTTGGGAGAGATATCTGGTCTTACCTGCTTCATTGACCTCATTCCAATTCATATTTATGCAACATGTGAATATATATTTTGTAAAAAATAAATGGGTATATTTTGTTTGTTGGTATATAATAGGTAGAATTACACATTTTGCCATGTTTGGTTCTCTACTGTATGTATTTCTGTTTTTTATTCTCTTTGGTAATTTGTTCTCAATTTCTTGCCTCAAAGGTTACCTCCGATACGCAATGTTTCACAACTGAGCTCTGCAGACACATAGACAATGTTACATGATTAGTTGTTGTTTGGAGTATTCCTCAAGACAGGAACCAAGACTGGTTCTCAGTTTGAGCCACTACCAGGCTAAAGCCCACAACAGAATAGCATCCCGCTTAACAGGGAAAAAGCTCTTATATTCTAATTGTCCTTAAAAGTTGGAGTCTAGGAGTGGTTCAAACCTCTATGCAACAGTGCTATTTATTCCAAGGGAAATTTGACACTTTTTCTTTTAAAACTATGCAGAGTGCAGGAAAAAACCAAATGGACTCAAATGTATAGAAATGTGCAACTCAGGCGATGCAACTCAGTGAGGCCTCTTTGGCCATAGATTCAGCGCCCTGGTCCATGAACTTCTTTTCAGCAGGGTCATATCACTATCCTAATTTAAGATACACAGAGAGCAGAGCCGTGCTCAAGACAAAGTTGTCACACACTCATTATCTTTGCTACAAAATCTATGTATTAACATCTCTGCCAAGTACTGAACGAATGGACACCTTTCAATAATGAATACTGGGTATTCTGACTGATTTGAACTGGCGGCTGATATCAGTGTCATCATCCTCACACAGTGGAATAATGCTATGGTTGAATACGCTCTGACATTAAAATACTACAAAGGAAATGGTATTGACAGTTTCCCAGGTTCTGTTTGTGCTTTTGAACAGCACTGTCTAAAGCTCTGCCTAGCGTGACAGTCTGGATTAGGTTAACACTGCATGTCGTGAAACTGCATTTGTCCTAGAATGGTTCAATATGAGCTTGTATTCTACTGTTATTCTATGCCTGCCTGTTTTTGTTAAATTTAATCAAAAGATTCTTATGTTCTTTGAACTTTGGCCTTTTTACTAGTCATTCAGGATATTCTCTTGATGTCCATGTTTACAAAGGAAATCCTTTTAAAAAGGCCAAAATCAATGAGGGCAAACAAAAGTGAAAAGGAGAACATTTATGCTAGTTCTGTTGTCACAATGTTCTGAACGGTACTTTTTCAGCAGTCGTTCTGCAACTGGATTATCAGATGTACAGATCATATTAAAAGCAGGAATAGAATGTGGAAATAAACATTGACTTTACTACACAGCGCGGGTCTCAATCTGTCTGTTCTCTCTCAGTTCATTCTAAGCACCAGTCAGCAAATAAAGCATGCCACTGAAATGGACTGGCTCTCTCCAGGCCACAATGGCCTCTATTCATGGCAGACACAGACAGTGTCATAAACCTCTAACACCTACACAGAGTAGTGCTGTCCAATGCTAACTCTGGGTTGTGAACAGAGCATGAACATGGAATGATAGGAATGAAACTATCACTGGTGTATTGTACTGTAGTTAACCAACTCTATAGGTCATTCAGTTTTTGCTAAGACATGATCCTGAAACTCAAGTTTGACCTCTGTGGTAATCAAATAATTGATAACCCAAAGCTGCATATGAGATGGTTTATGACCCTGGAACTAGCTCCAGAACCCACATAATCACCTCTCCATGTGGACTAGTCAAAGAAGAGACCAAATAAAACACAACTCTGACATAGGGTAATAGTATATATATATATTATTGTGTTTACTTAACAAACATGATAAATGCAATGTCTCCAAGAAGTTAGCTGTAACAATAAAAATACAATATCTTTGTGTCCTTAAGTACATAGAATTAAAACGGCAAAAATAAAAACAAAAAACAGCCTTAAGTAGTTCACAGCGGTACAAATATACAGTACAAATCTATTTTATTCAAAAAGGGTACAAATAAAAAACGCAACAAAATATAGTTATTAATGCTTTGTAAAGTTCAGGTAGGTGTAGGGTACTGTATTCTAAGGGAGCACTTTGGGTAGACAACTAAGGCTTTTGATAAGAATCAATACATATTGGTACGGCCATACGATATTAAAACTCACTATACAAAGTTTATACAACCTGGATTATATTTGAGGATTGAATATTACATATACATCATTGCATATATTTTTGCAGATTTTATGCTTTAAAAAAAAGATGCTGTTTCTTTTAAAACTGGTCAAATGTCACGTAAAAAGCAGTAACTTTAGTGCCAAAATACAATGTCAAATCTGAAAGTACACTACGACTCCTTTAAAACTTTTAACCATTCTCATCTTCCTGATTTAATTCTGCATCTAGTGCCTGGCAACAATACTATCCCATCCAGTCTATTTACCTCAGTCATACAAGATCAGACCAACAGGGCTACTTTATACAGGGGTCATAAAGCCTTTTCCCATAATCACAAAACAAATTCAACAAGTCATATTGTTACCAATAGAAAGTTGTTACTGGTTTAAAAAGCCTCACATTCTCTCCCATGTAGATCACAGGACCAGAACTGAAATACATCGAGCACAACCTCTCACCTTCAGGGACCTACTCGCAACGTCCACTCACATTAACAACAGAGGGTGGTGTGTGTGTAAAAAAAACAACAGAGAGTCAGTTACTGGTCTAGCTTTCAAGCAGTGCCCTCACCATAGCCTATTCCTATTCAGAGATACAGTCCATCTCCTAATGCCTTTCTGCTTATGAATAAAACACTAGGAGAGTGCCAAGAGAGGGTCAATACAACAAGAGTGAACTGATCCACCCTTGTAGCTACAAAAAAAGGGAAACTGGGTCACCTGTGAGCATCATTCCATTAACACATTGTACGAAGCAGATCTTAAGGCGTTATTGACAAGCTTGATAATAGCCATACAAAACATTATCTCTACAAAACATGCACAACTGTCAAGTGATTGTTTCATTGGGTTTTGTGTTGTTTAGCGCTAATAATTAAACTCTTCAATTAACTGTTAAATTTATAATACTATAAAGGATGGCAAATTAGTGCAATTGTCTTTCTTTAATAAAATTGTAGTAAAAGACTAGTCTAATAAGAAGAGTGAGGTCAAAAACGTACAGGTCAAATGTTTCCCCTTTCTTACGATGGTTAGAGTCAAGAAAAGAACCTAGCAAACTGCTGAAGTAGCACTTTCACACTCCAAGCAGAAGTCAGAGAATGATGCTAGTCTGAGTGTAACAGAGGGCGTGCTGCTAATGTGCCTGTGCACTTGACTGTCTGCTGAGAGTCAGAGTAGTCATACAGCCACATACTGTGTTCAAGACAGAGAGGAAGAGGTAAAGAAACAGGAGGCACTGCTTGCACCTACAATGGTTTTCCCAGACCAGAATACTGAGTTTGATACACGTGTTGTGTGGCATGGCAAGGGGAGGATGTGGTGAGACGGTGGTCCACAGAAGTGCTGTTTGTGCATGTGAGGAGTTCTGTTAATGATATTTCACTGAAATAAGAATATCTGGAAGAATAACTGTAGGAAAGAGTGTGTGTGTGTTGAGGAGAGCAGTGGGGTGTTCCAGAAAGCAGGATCATTACCTTAGTCAGGTAACTTTGATAAGCAGTCAAATACATCTCTTGATTTTCTGATTCATTTGGCAAACTAAACCTGAATATGGATTGTTGGTTGTCAAGTCAATTATACCATGCCAATTTGAAGTTTATATTTCTCGAAAAGATGCAGTTATTTTTGTTTTTTTGGGGACTGTTAGCTGGCTAACTCATTGATCCTGCTTTCTGGAAGAGCCCCCAGGTGGGACACGAGCTACAACCCATTCACAAAACTTTTGACAACAGTGCCCTTTTCAGAGCATCTGCACTCTTCACACCATCTCCTATAAAATGTGAGACAGGCCCAGCTGAGAGCCCCTGGTAAGACAGTACATTTTGGAGAGTAAAAGTTCACCTCAGAGAAGACTCTGAACCTACAGGGCGAAATGCACACCTCAACATTCATACCATATCTAAACAAGGTATTGCTACACGTGACCAAGAGAGATCGTAAGGCCGAAATCTAACTGGAGATCCATGCACATAATTTGAATTTCCGCACAAATCCATAGACATCAATGACGGATTTACATGAACATTTGAGTTCCACATCTCTGGTCATGATTTGGCCCGTACTGCGTGGCAGCGTAAGGTAGAGGTAAAAGCTGCGCTGACTGGAACAAAACACTGTGCTGAACTTCGGTTAGTGACAACTAAGGGTCTGCTGAACAAAAACAACCTAACAAAAACAAAAGAAATCCACTATATTCAGACACCCAAGGGTGGGCACTGATAAGCAATGGTACTCAAACAGAGATCAGTGTACAATGACTGCATCAGCCACCTTTTTATATACATTACAAACCTGCCCTACCCCGTAGTAGGTACACTTGGACACTGAAGAGCAGAATACTTCAGAGTTTACTGCATAGCACATGCTTATACTACATGAAATGTTTTCAGGTATTCTGTGTAACTGTATTGCTTATAGCATAAAAAATTAAACAAACGTAAATCACTGTAAAAAAATAAATTAAAAAGTATTGAGCGGTTTATGGCAAAATGTCTACTTCTCCACTGTGGAAAATCATCCAGCTCATCTCTGTATGGACCACTACCGTATTTGAAAACATATTTATATTTCAACAAAATGACAGATTGGTTGTCATGATGGGATCAAATGGCATGTGACTCTGCCCTGATCAGGTCTAACGGACCGCCCTTCTCCATCAGGACCATTCTCTCAGGTTTTATCCTCAGTGAACCGTGAGTCCTTGGGAGCTCCACTCAACAGAAATGTTCTGGAGGCAGTGGGGGAAGGGATGTATGAACTAGATTTGACACAGCCGTCTATAAATAGCTTGGATGAGGGACCCCAGTCCGTTAGAAGGCAGTGGATGTCACCACACACAATCACCAGTCTTCAGCTCAGAGCTCAGGATACAGAGACAGGCCAGCTGAGAGACGCTCTAACACACAGTTACCATCTCACACACTATCAGTGAGCCTGGGATATTAATGCTTGGATCTGTGTTGGACCACATCTTATGACACAGGTGATATCAAAATAAATACACATAATTTGCAGACAAGGACTACCGGTTCAGAAGTGACAAGAGACATTAAAACTAGACAGAACTGAGGTGAAATGTCTTTCTGACGAGTATTAACTGTAAAAAATACATTTTAGAAGAAAAAAATTAAACTGGAACTGGAATTACCCTAAGCTAATGGGAATGTCTGGCTGCTTTATGGAATGCCATATCAAACTAAATGTCTGAGTGATTTTTACATCCGCTCTAATTGCACTTAATCTTGATTTCATCCATTTGAAGTTTCTCAGTGACTAAAATCTGTGTCCGAAAAAGGAAACTGCAGCATTTTTTCTTGGCTAATTTGTAAACAGTGTCAACCATGCAAGTCAGTTTCTCTATCGCCAAAACTACCTTAAGAATACTTCACAAAAAAAAAGAGAACTACAAAAGAAAATGTCCCTTCATAAAAGAAAACGAAACGATTTGTGATTCCCATTACAAGGTCAGTGTGAATCAACGGGTGAAGTTTTCTATGTGCAATACAAGACAATCTTAAGGTCCATTGGAAATAATATTGCCATGGACAAAATAAAACAATTCTACATTGTACACAAGTACATTAACAGACAACGGAGAGGACAAAACAGAGGACAGTTAAAGATGCTCACCACTGATTTGGAGTCAAGCCTCTCTTGGAGATGCACTTGAATAAAACCATATAGGGTAACCATATAAAACCATATAGGGTAACCATATAAAATCATATAGGGTAACCATATAGGGTAACCATATAAAACCATATAGGCTAACCATATAGGGTAACCATATAAGGAACCATATAGGGTAACCATATAAAATCATATAGGGTAACCATATAGGGTAACCATATAGGGAACCATATAGGGTAACCATATAAAACCATATAGGCTAACCATATAAAACCATATAGGGTAACCATATAGGGCTAACCATATAAAACCACATAGGGTAACCATATAGGGTAACCATATAAAACCAGAATGAATACCATCAGTGAGGATCAGAGCCCGAACCTCCAGTCCATCAAAAAGGAGACATTCTCTCCAGAAGAAATGCATGGTTTTCTAAATAAAAAGAATATCAAAAAGGCATGCTTTGATTGTGAATCTGTAATAACCATACAAAGAACAAAACATTTCATAGCCAAATTGTGCATCACCTTTGAAAAGCAGGAACGTTTCAGGTCAGGGTTAAAGATAGCATTAGGTCTGATATATAGTATTAGCTGTATATTTATATAAAAACAATAACAAAATAAACAGAAAACCCACTATTGCTTTGATTTTGGTAACTGAGCAAGGATTGACTGGACTCAAATACCCATTTCAGACGATGGTGTAAGCCGACCTGACCAGATCTAGTACCATCCTGCTTTTAAGCGAGCAGAGGCACATAGTTAGCTAGCCATGACCCACCTCAACCAGGCTGGAAATTGGCAGGCTAACCTTAAAACCAATTATATTCACTGGAAAGCAAGCCAAAAGATCCCCCCCGTTTGGGCTGGGACAAGTGTGAAAGAGGTATGAAGCAGGGCCAACTCCATTCCCATCCAACACACACAGTATTCCCCCTCACAGGCCCAGGGGCTGCTGTACTGAGAGAGAGTCTATGGGGGCCAACATGGCTCTTTGGGGGGGTTCCACTCTCTGGCCCTAACCGTCCACGACAGGCTGCAGTCTGCAGCCAGTACTGCTCCATGCAGACTTCACCACAGGTGACTTTGGTGGAGACCAGCCCGTGCCTCTAGTAGTAGTGCCTACTAACACAATGACAGTAAACAGTCACCAGCCAGGCCGAGGAATGCTGAGAGGTATAGCAGGCAGGGAAGGGCTGCATTCGGGAAGATGAGTTGTGTTGTCTTGTTCTGTACTGTATGTGGTCACTATGATACTGGAATGCATGATCTGGTTTCTTTCAAAAGGAAAACTGACATGTAACCGTGGCACAAAGTGGGGTTGGGGTGTAAAATGAAAAACAGGGCAGCGTGGTTGGTGCATTACGAAAGGAGTGAGCGGTTTCCTAGGTTCTGATTGAAGGAGCTGATTGAAAGACCTCCAAGGCTGCCTGCCCTCCTCTCAGACCCTCTCTCAGCAGACTGGGCCCTAAGAGGAGAGGCAGGGAGGCGGGGGAGAGTGTCTGTGCATTGGTAGAAGTCCTCTGCTCCTACCAGAAAAGCACACTAAGTGACGATGACACACGTCAAGAGTCTGCATCAAGAGAACTAACATAATTAGAGGGAAAGGCATCTATGTGCCGTGCCAGCAATTCAGCACCGCAAGTGTGCCTTTAGTCTTTTTTTATTTTTGGGAGAACGCTTTGAAGGTAACAGACCAAAATAGAAATGTGGGGGGAAAGGAGTATGGAGCCAGACAGACAGAGCATAATAAGATGGCTAAGCTCTGGTCACTGTGTCAGACCCTGTGTCTGTCTACCAGACATGGGCTATATATTCTCCCCAGTCTTGGGTTTCGAGAGGAGATGGTTTGGTCAAAGAAGAGAGAAAGTCCAGTGAATGCGATCACCTCTGATAAGGATGGTTCTGAGGGGTTGGTAGGGCGGTAGGAAGATGCAGTCTGAGGGCTTTGGTAGGTGATTCACCAGCTACATACACTCCCTGCTTCTGCATCCGTTCCCTGTCAGCCTGGGAGAGAAGAGACCCAATCTCCTGATCACTGGACCAGGAGTTGTCCTGACTGACTGACAGATAGATAGACTGCCAAATAGAGCAGACCTGACCAGCCACCAGACCTGGTAGCTCCTCTGAAAACAAAGAGCTTGTAATCTTATTAGGTGTGCAAAATATCAAACATTCTGAGGCTACATTCCCACTCTTTTCCCCCTTTTTCTCTCTCTCTGATGCTTTCGCTCCTCTGACACAGTCTCTTCTGTGGTGTGGACTGCCGTGGTTGGTGCTACTTCCCAGCGTTAGAGCGCCCCTCGATGGACAGTTTGACCTCCTGTGGGATGAAGGAGGGTCGAGAGGAGCCCAGCTGAGGGTGCGCCCCTTCCTCCACCTTCATGCATCTCTGGAGGCCGGGAAGCGGACCAGCGCCTCTGAGACGCGCTCGACACGGTCGACACCACTCCCACCCCCGCCCCTGGACGAGCAGGACCCTCTGTGTGCAAATAGTAACTGCTCTGGCTCCTAGTGTGCTCTGCTGAAGTCCTATTTGGTCTGGTGGGCATCTCACTCTGCCCAACACCCCCTAGTTGCATGGGCTCCTCTTTATCCCCTCTCTCCCTCTCTCTGTGGACGCGTTCCATCCTGAAGTGAGGCTGTGGCCTGGGCTGCTGGGGGGCAGGGGGCCCCATGGGCTGGCCGATGGCCCCTGATGTGGAGTTTGCTTTGGTGGAAGTCCTGGCTTGGGTCTGCTGCTGTTGTTGTTGTTGTTGTTGTTGTAGGGGCTGTTTCTGCTGCTGGGGCGGCTGCTGCAGAGTGATGGACACACACACGTCTCCTACCTGCAGGAGGTGGCAGGCCAGGCCATAGAGCTGGGCCGTGCGCTCTGGGCTGCAGGAGGACCAGCCTTGGCCAAACACAAAGAAGGGGTGCTCCGGGGGCACGTCGATGGTCACCTTGCTCTGCTGCTCGCCCACTGTGAAGTGCAGCGCCACCAGGCCGGGTCTCTGCTGGCTGGCCCTGATGTCCACCACCATGCTGGAGTCGATCTTCAGCCCCCCGCTCACCTCAGCACTCCGCACAAAGTCCTGAGTCTGCAGGTCCTCCACGCGCTTCAGCTCCCCCGTGGCCAGCTGGATGATGGCCCCCTTCATGAAGTGGGAGGGATTGGAGGGGGCAGGGGTGGGCGCCGGGGCCAGGGCCTGGGTGAGGGCTGCCGCGACTGGGACAGAGACAGGCTGCTGGGGGTGCTGCACGGCGGCCAGCTCCACCACTGCCCTGTCTGGAAGGCACACTCTGGCTGGAGATTCAGAGGCTTTAGAGTAGGTGGTGGGGGAGGCCATGGTGACAGCAGAGGTGTCGTCATTGGTCTGGCTGGGGTAGTGCTGGGGTGGCTGCTGATGTTGGTGGTGGAGGTGGTGATAGTCTAAGGGGACCAGGACTGTCTGTCCATTGGCCAAGATGACCGCGTGGCCTGGCTGCCCTGCCTGCTGCTGGGCTGTCATTCTGGGGTCTCCATACACCGCAGGGTGGATAGCGTACGCTGTCCGGCCAGCACTGGCGCCTGCCTCCCCATGAGCCTCTCTGCCTCTCTGGGAGCCCTGGGATAGGTTCAGGGGACCAAAGGACACCTCTTTGCGGCCTCCACTCACGCCTTGGACAGGAGAGGCTAGGCGACCAACCACCTGCTGAACCTTGAGGATGACAAAAGATAAATTATATTAACACATTTCAATCAACCTTTTTATCTTTCAATGTAATAAATTGTTGTGTCTGAGAAAAATGAAAAAATACTGAAGTTTTGTCCTCCTGTACCTCCTCTCAACCACCATTATTAAGCCTCAGAAAGCAGTGGTTTCCTATCAACTCTAGTCGAGACCACAAACCAGACCATTCTTTGTCTTTCCTAGAAGCAGCAGGCAGTGTGTGGATGCGACTGGTTGCCCAATGATCATCACACCCTCAACACAGTAATAAAGGAAGGAAATGGAGGGGAACATGGATATTGTGCAACTGTCACAGCAGACAAAAAAGTCAAGTGTACTAAATAAAGTCCGAATTTTGGACAATTCAAAACGCTCCTTATTCGAAAACTAATTGAACATAGAACATTTATTTGACTTATGGAGTAGTAACTTAAATAACTTAAAATAAGTAAAGTAACTACAACAAAACCTCAAGTCTTACCTCCAGGTCAGTGTCTGGGGTGCTGCGCTGCCCAGGTGAAGCCCTCTCGTCCAGCCTGCGGCTCTTCAGGCTTCTGTCCTGTGTGTGCTCCAGTGCTGCAGAGGCGGATGCTGCCTGCAGCAACCGTGCATTCCTGGCAATGTAGACTGAGTCCTGGAGCATCTCCCTGGCTGCCTGCTCCCTCTCCCCTCCATTCACCTCCCTATCCCTGTCTGTCTCCTGCTCCCCGCTGTAGGGGTCCCTGGGGGCAGGCACAGCCCTGGTGCCCTGAGGGTGGTAAAAGACTGGCACTCCCCGAGGACTGAGCTCTGCGGCGGGCAGCACGCCCAGGTGCTGCTGGTGCTGGGCAGGCTGCTCCGAGGTCAGCATCAGCGGGACCCCTCCGGATGACCCCACTTTGGCAAAGGCATGGGCAGATACATGGGCCTGGGTAGGAGGGGAGACCACCCCATCCTGGATGACTGACTGGTAGGGGACCAGGTGGGGCTGGGAGAGGGCGCCTGAGGGGGAGATCAGGGAGCTGGGAACAAAGCCAGGGGGGACTGCATAAGGGACTGCACCGTATGGGGAGTTGACAAACTGGAAAGAGGAGTGGGGGATCTGGGCATAGCCTAGAGGGGGATAGGGGATCCCTGGATGATGCTGTAGGAGAGATGAGGGGACAGTGTAAGCTGGAGAGATATGGCTTAACACTGGGTGTAGACTGGTCTGGGAGTAGGAGACAGAGGGGAGAGCCACCCTATAGAGCATGCTGTACTGGTCAACAGGCAGCCCTTGGAGGCCCTCAGCATGCTCTATTCCATAGTGTAGACCAGGCTGAGCACGCAGCCACTCCTCTGCTGTGCCTCCTCCCTGAGTGTCACCACCGACCCCTGAGCTCTGAGTGGAGGCCACTTCCTCCCCCCCTCCCCCTCCTCCTCCTCCTCCTCCCACCCCACTTCCTGCCCCTCCTCCCGCACTACTACTACTACTACTGGTGCTGTTGTTGAGATCCCTCTTCTTGGGAGGCAGGCACTCCTGATTGCGCTCGTGACCTGGCTTCATGGCGGTGCCGTGTGGTCTTGTCTGGGCGGGAAAGGCTCTTTACTGTGCAGCACGGGGAGTGGAGCCTGTCGGCCAGGCAGTCAGCACCACAGGAACCAGCTCTGAGAACCTGCAGCTGACCTCGTCCACCGCCTCACCTGGAAACACAGAGAGAGACAGTGTGACCGGCCGCAGAGGACTCCAAGTATTCACCTTAACATGCTACATCATCACATACTGGACCCACAAGCCAGGCTTAAGAGTGTCAAGATGTTTGAAAGAGATAGTAGATGAAAGGAAACGTGTGTTTTCAAACCACAGGAGATCCAGAAAATGATGGACACAAACAAACCAAAGACACAGAATTACAGTTAAAGATGCACTATGCAGAAACCGCTCCACCATTTCCTGGTTGCTAAAATTCTAATAGTTCCGCCTGATTTCAGTTTGGGACAAAACAAGCAAGTATTTTTTTTTTGTGTGTACTTTTTACCCCCTTTTCTCCCCAATTTCGTGATATCCAATTGGTAGTTACAGTCTTGTCCCATTGCTGCAACTCCTGTACGGACTCGGGAGAGGCGAAGGTCGAGAGCCATGCGTCCTCCAAAGCCGCACTGCTTCTTGACACACTGCTTGCTTAACCCGGAAGCCAGCCGCACCAATGTGGCGGAAGAAACACCGTACAACTTGCAACCGAAGTCAGCGCGCATGTGCCCGGCCCGCCACAAGGAGTCGCTAGAGCGCGATGGGACAAGGACATCCCGGCCTGCCAAATCCTCCCCTAACCCGGACGATGCTGGGCCAATTGTGCACCGCCTCATGGGTCTGCGACATAACCTGGGATCGAACCCGGGTCTATAGTGACGCCTCAAGCACTGCAATGCTGTGCCTTAAACCGCTGCGCCACTCGGGAGGCCCCAAAACAAGCAAGTATAGTATAGAGAATCATTGTACCATCTAAACCACTGAAAAATATATTTTCCATAACCAAAGACATTGTATATTCAGCTGTTGGAAGTAAAAGACGCAAAAATGAAACTTAAAGGATGAATAGAAATAGAGCACATAGAACACATCTACCGCTTCTTAGACTTGCTTTCAATGAGAAGGACAGATCTATAACACACATTTCTATGTGTATTTGGTAAGGTCACCCAAAAAGTTACATATTGCAGCTTTAAACTCTTATTCCTTGAACAATTAGGTCTATTTGCCATCATGGATTGACAGGGGGTGAGAAAACCAACAGCGCCATAAAGATTAGGCACACACTTCAGCTCATTTTATGGTCTGTGCCATATTGCCTTCTCACCATGGCAAGAAGTTATGTTACTGGCTGAACTGTATGACATAGTGAATCACAGGACAAGAGAGATAGGGAGAGTGTGTAAGAAAGTAATGGAGAGACCTCTACACCTCAGCTGCTGCAACCAGAAATGCTTACAGATTATTTTTTTCAGCTAGCCTAATTATATTGTCTTGTCCCATGACACTGCTATGTATTTTTTCCACAGTCAATTGGATTACTAGTAGGAAGCCAGAGGAGGAAAACATAAGGGTGAAGACAGATGTGAGACTGATAAACACCCAGGCATGCACAAACACACACAACAAACCCTCTTCCACTCACACATTTCCTCCCCTTCTTTATAAAAATCTTATATAAACGTGTTAAATGACCCACATTCATATCACATGCCTCACTTTCCACAGCGCAGAGGAGCGCAGGACAGCAGGGTGCTTGATATTTTCATAAATCTAGTGCTAATATTTCCCCGAATATTGCCTGTCTTTTACATGTCCATGAAGAAATAACCGTTATTCGCTACAGTAGGATGCTGTTTTCATCTTCCTTGAATAGGAGCAATGATCTCTAGGCATAGATCATGTTTCATTGGACAAACTGCACTATATCTTAGAAAATGTTTAACATCTGATATCAAATTGATTAAGCTCTCTTGCTAACGTTAGTTCTCTAGCTAAAACTGAAATTTTTGTTGGGATGGGAGTCAAAAGTAGCAATATAGCTGGGTGTTTCCTCATGTCATTCAAACAAGCTTGAGAATACTCATACTAGCTACAAAACATGATCAAATAAATGGATGACAATTACCTACTGTTCTGGACATAGTTAGAAAAGTTAAGTTTCGTGGGATGAAAATAATAGTGAAAATGAGAAGGCCAGGCAACGTCATAATTTATGGCTGGACATCAGCGAACACTAGTAACGTTAATGGCTAGCTAGCTAGCTGGATAGCCATTTCTCACCTGTTATTATCGGTCTAAAATAGTCAAATATAGTTTCTCCAGACGCCACTACTTCCTGTCTTCTCGTGCACTTACCTCCAAATATCATAGTGGATATGCCTCGAGTGCCTTACGCTTTCGGAACAGTTAATATGATAAGGAAATGTGGATGAAATCAGGGCTGATTAGTCGAGCCCATTTCGGAGGCCAGCAGACGAAAACCCAGTGGCGCTCCTAGATGACGTCACACATAGTAAATTCGATTTCCTGGATGATTTTGCGGCATAGAAATCCGATAATTTTCAATAAATTTAAGCTTCATGGCCAAAAAAAACAACATAGGCACGTTTACCTTCTGCTAGGAACACTTGAATTGACATTTTTCCCCGAAATGTCTGCATGCACAATTGAGGGAATTACCTATTTCCTTTCGGAACACACATTGCCTTGTTCCTCTAAATGACAATACTAAGGCAATGAAAACAAGTGGTATTTTAGCCCATTATGGGTCCCTCCTTGAGATTCTTTAGGAGGTGCTTGAATTACGAATGCAGTACTTTCTCAGATTTACAGTACCGGTATGTTATTGTGATGTGTTTTTGCAATTTTCCCGGTTGATGCTCCGAACTTACAGCAGGGGGTGCTGGTGGCATGCTTATTGATTTGAGTTACAGTGTGTACAGTAGCTTTGCATTTTCTTATCCATACACTGACTGTAGTATGACCTGGTTTGACTAATATCAGACCTGCATATAGCATGGTTAATATATTAATTTGAATATCACGTGAATATCTTCAGTTTCCCTCATAAATCTGGGTTGCAGACATTGCTAATCGTCTAATTTTGACAGCTTTCCAATCCAGCCCAGTCACAAGCGTTGCAGCCACCTTATTGGGTGTCTGTGAAATACAAGAATATTCACACATATCTACCCCCCCACATAACAAAAAACAACAATTTCAGAAATTGTTAGACATTTTTATTTGCTCTAAATTCTTTAACATTGACATTTGGTCTTACAGCTGTGATCCCTGTGGTCAGAGTGTTGACAGTGCTTTTGAAGTGGGGAGAGGATCATTATTGCACTTCAGACCCCTCAATTGTCCAACAAGTGCTCTGCAAACCATAAATGTGTATCTCCAAACTTGATCTAACACAGTGACACTCCACAGAGCACAAAAGGTACAACATAACATTAATCCCAAAAAGGTGTTACTTCAGATCAAGCACTTCAATTTGGCTTCCAGATGCAGCCTTTGAAGTACTCAGTCTCTCCTAATGTCATTACTCTGGGTGTAACAACATGCATAGTAGAATAAGTGATAGAAGTGACCCGGTACAGTGAACACAGTAAGTAAACCCACATTTCCATCTAAAAAGGCACTGAGAATTTCCTATATCCCTGTTTGAGACTATTTGCATAACTGAATAAATACGTGCACTGTTGATCAATATCAAATTGTGTCAAATGAAGAGGAGCACAATTGTCATACAATAACAGTGCTGAGTGCACCAATGGTGTGAATTAGTGGTAAACTAAAATGAGGGCTGTGCATTAATGGAATATAAACTAAAAGTAGTAAGTACCATAATTAGAAAATAGTCAAATAAGTAATTTCAAGCAATAAAAACTGTACATTATTTACCAATATTATTTTCACCTTCTCATGATTCAAACAACAACCACCATTACCAGTAGTTATGTCATAGAACACTTCATATTTGGGATTCGTCTAGTGAATATCAGGTGAATGAGCAATGCGGGCTCATTAGAGAAAACAGATTCCAACTGTTTACGTCTCCACTTCAAACCCACATCACCTGGCTATGGTGAACGGACATGCCAATTGTCTGAGCATCAGTTCAGGCGGTGTCCAGCCATTAGCAGCATCAGTTCAGGCTCTGTGGGTGTACAGTAATGATAGGACAGGTATCCAGCCTGCCCAGTGGTTCTTCACTGCCCACAGCGCCAAAGCTTACATGTCCATATACTGATGCATTTCAATGCCAAAGCCATCAAGGGAAAAGTTGATTGATGAATGTCTTGAACAGTGAAGACATTTTCCAGTGCCAGTTCCCTGGCATTTTATTGGTGTGTTGCGTGATTGATGATCATTTCCTGCAAGAAGGCCTACTAATAATTAGCCCTGTCGGTCCTTCTCCTTTCACTATTCATGATTTGGTTATTATTCATTCTAGAATTAATGCAGTACCTTACCAGAAGGTCTCTAGAAATACAACTAAACTATATTAAGTGATACAAATAAAGAGATAAGTGTCTACCACAGATTTAACTCTCCTCCTCCTCATAGCTCCTGTTTTCCTTCTAAAAGTGTCATCAGCGCTACATCAATGTCACTACAAAATCATATTCCACTAACATTCTTCTATGTACTCAACTGAATCTAAAACAATAAAGTGAAACTGGAAATCAAAATTGACACCCTACAGAGAGCAACCCTGGCAAAACCCTAAAGAAATGTGCGATTTAAGCAAAGATGAATAATCTTGTGCAAAAACAAACTGCCACATCATCACATTCAACTGAGCTAAGCACTGATTTGAGTGAGAACTTTAGCCACGGGACCTCAGAGTGGCTCACTGGCCAGAGTTTCAGTGGAGAGCCATATCTTTGCTCCATTCAGGAACTTGCTGAGAGGAGTGCCCAGGATGCTGCGGCGGCACATGTTCCCCACGGGAGAGAAGGGGAAGGAGGAGCTGAGGTACTCTGGAGTTGACGAGGGCTCGTGGGTGGAGCCGGCCTTAAAGTACATCCTGCTGTGGTCTGATGGGGGGGCGCTGGGGGTGGAGGTCGGGGTGCTGGCCGGAGTGGCCCCCTTGTACTGGCGTAGCTGGCTCTGCAGCATCTCTATCTCATCAGCCAGCTGGGAGAGCTTGTGGTATGCGGTAACAGGGCCGCCTTTGGGGATGCGTGCTTCAGGAACCCAGCGCAGGAAGTAGAGCCTCCACAGGGCCAGGTGTGAAGGCAGGAGCTGAGGGATGAGCATCCCTTGCAGGTCTGCGGGCCGGGAGAACCAGTCCTTGAAGAAGCGCTCTGTTGGGCTCTCCACCACCTCTCTGATCTGGGAGAAGTCTGGTTTGAGCCGCAGCACCAGGGAGTTCCGCCTGGTCAGGGTGAGGCTGTCATGGCCGTCCATCAGGATGTTCCTCAGGGAAGAGGGCATCCCTCGGAGTGTAGAACTGTAGTTTTTCTGGAAGAGAAAGGAACACAAACTTATTTACAAGTTATTCAATTTAGAATTTAGAATGTACATACATGTAGATGGTGTTGATTTTACTTTGATGAACATGACATTTTGATCTTCAAGAATTCAGGTTATTTGCCAGGTATCTGTGACTGTCCCTGGATAGTCTTGCATAGCTATTCTTGCAAAGCTCCCTAATTTGCCTGTCTAGAACTTAAATGTACTTATCCTGTTAAGGGGTAGTTTCATTGTATTAATTGTCATTCTCAAACCAAGAGAGCAAACTGACCTTGGTGCGTCTGAAGGATTTCACTGCTCCGTTCTGCACACAGGTGGCACCTTTGCCAACATACATGGGGTTGTTGAAGAGGGCCTGGTCTTTGGGGGTGAACTGCTGTGACCAGTCCCAGACAGGGGGGAAACGCAAGGCCGTCTCTTTTCCCAGAGGGATGCACTTACTCTTAGCAAAGTCCTGTGGAGGAGGACAGGTATGGTTACTCATACTGCACACAGCTGCACACAGTTCTGAGCTGCATCATATCAGAGGTGTGTTGACGGAGTTGAATACAATCGCAATTTTGTTGTTGAGGGTTGAGGGGGAGCTTCCTGTGTTTGTGTCTTTTTGTGTGTGTGAGCCCCTCACCATGCTGTTCTCAGTGCGCTGCTGGGGACAGTTGAAGAGGAAGGTGCTGAAGACAGGGATCCACATGCTGTCACTGAGCACAGTCAGGTAGGTCTCAGTGAACTCAAAGGCTGCTGGGTACTGATTTATAATCTGCCACACACAGTCCAGGAACAGCAGGAACAGAGGAGACTGAGGGAATGGAGGAGAGGAAGAGGAGGAAAGGTAGAGAATATTGTGATTAAGGGTGGCAGGTAGTCTAGCGATTAAAAGCGTTGGGCCAGTAATCGAAAGGTTGCTGGTTTGACTCCCTGAGCCGACTAGGTGAACAATCTGCTGATGTGCCCTTGAGCAAGGCACTTAACCTTAATTGATCCTGTAAGTCGCTCTGGATAAGAGCGTCTGCTAAATGACTAAAATGTAAATGTAAAATGATTAAAATCACTGGGCACAAAAACAATGACAACATTTCAAAGTACATATCCATGTCAAGCAACATGTCAAGTATCAAATAGACAGAGCCTACCTCCTCTTTGTCATTCTTCTTCAAATGGTTGCACCGGTCGAGGAACCGATGGCCAGCCATCACCCACTCCTTCTGCACCAGGCTCTGGAAGCCAGCGAGGCTACGGAAGTGAGGGTCCAGCATCAGCTGTACCAGAGAGGACACCACACAGCTCAGGTCCCGGTCTTCTTCCTCTGGAGAGAGGAGAGAGACGAGAGAGAGAGAAGAGAGAGAAAATAAAAGTGAGAAATACAGGTTAGACAGGCAGACAGAAAGACAAGACACACACAGACAGCAAACAGACAGAGACAGACAAACAACTAAAGGACAAAACCATGTGTTTCTTTACCTTGCAGAATGACAGACACATGTTTTCCCTCCAGCAAGTAGACTACCTCGGCTGAATGCTTCAGGAAGGCCCTGGAGCCAGGAATATGAAAGGATACAGTTGACTTTACTCTAGGTACAAATATGTAACATTTACACATACATCTTCTTAAGTACGACATTCATTAACTCTGACCAAAAGTTGAGTCCAACCAAAATTATCCTGTACTTGTTCTGTAAATAAAAGGTCTAATACACTGCTCAAAAAAATAAAGGGAACACTTAAACAACACATCCTAGATCTGAATGAATGAAATAATCTTATTAAATACTTTTTTCTTTACATAGTTGAATGTGCTGACAACAAAATCACACAAAAATTATCAATGGAAATCAAATGTATCAACCCATGGAGGTCTGCATTTAGAGTCACCCTCAAAATTAAAGTGGAAAACCACACTACAGGCTGATCCAACTTTGATGTAAAGTCCTTAAAACAAGTCAAAATGAGGCTCAGTAGTGTGTGTGGCCTCCACGTGCCTGTATGACCTCCCTACAACGCCTGGGCATGCTCCTGATGAGGTGGCGGTTGGTATCCTGAGGGATCTCCTCCCAGACCTGGACTAAAGCATCCGCCAACTCCTGGACAGTCTGTGGTGCAACGTGGCGTTGGTGGATGGAGCGAGACATGATGTCCCAGATGTGCTCAATTGGATTCAGGTCTGGGGAACGGGCGGGCCAGTCCATAGCATCAATGCCTTCCTCTTGCAGGAACTGCTGACACACTCCAGCCACATGAGGTCTAGCATTGTCTTGCATTAGGAGGAACCCAGGGCCAACCGCACCAGCATATGGTCTCACAAGGGGTCTGAGGATCTCATCTCAGTACCTAATGGCAGTCAGGCTACCTCTGGCGAGCACATGGAGGGCTGTGCGGCCCCCCCAAAGAAATTCCACCCCACACCATGACTGACCCACCGCCAAACCGGTCATGCTGGAGGATGTTGCAGGCAGCAGAACGTTCTCCACGGCGTCTCCAGACTCTGTCACGTCTGTCACATGTGCTCAGTGTGAACCTGCTTTCATCTGTGAAGAGCACAGGGCGCCAGTGGCGAATTTGCCAATCTTGGTGTTCTCTGGCAAATGCCAAACGTCCTGCACGGTGTTGGGCTGTAAGCACAACCCCCACCTGTGGACGTCGGGCCCTCATACCACCCTCATGGAGTCTGTTTCTGACCGTTTGAGCAGACACATGCACATTTGTGGCCTGCTGGAGGTCATTTTGCAGGGCTCTGAACGCCAGTGGCGACTAAATATTTCTACATACCTGACATACTCCAGCCATCGAGAGCTTTCCATGGACGACAGCCACTTCTCCTCAGACTCCTCAAAGGGCTCTGCACACAAACAAACACACAGTGAAACATCCAAAGAGCTTTCAGAATCCCTAAGAGCAGCAATAAAAGCCTAAGAACAACAAAGTGCCTTCATTAAAAAACGACTTTGGATTTTTTTTATCACATATTCATTATATATTTTGTATTATTATTATATATATATATTTTTTACTTTTACCCCTTTTTCTCCCCAATTTCGTGATATCCAATTGGTCGTTACGGTCTTGTCCCATCGCTGCAACTACCCTACGGACTCGGGCGAGGCGAAAGTCGAGAGCCATGCGTCCTCCAAAACACGACCCTGCCAAGCCGCACTACTTCTTGACACACTGTTCGCTTAACCCGGAAGCCAGCCGCACCAATGTGTCAGAGGAAACACTGTACAACTGGCGAACGAAGTCAGCTTGCAGGAGCCCAGCCAACCACAAGGAGTCGCTAGAGCGCGATGGGACAAGGAAATCCCGGCTGGCCAAACCCTCCCCTAACCCAGACGACGCTGGGCCAATTGTGTGCCGCCTCATGGGTCTCCCGGTCACGGCCGGCTGTGACACAGCCTGGGATCGAACCCGGGGCTGTAGTGACGCCTCAAGCACTGCGATGCAGTGCCTTAGACCGCTGAGCCACTCGGGAGGCCCAACATTTCAACTCCTCCAACTTACCGATGACACAGATCTGCCGCACTTTGACAAAGGCAGCCTGGATGTCCTGGATGTTGGGCAGGTTCTTGTCCAGGTCGGACTTGAGGACGTCACTGCGCTGTGGGTGGCTCTTTGTTATGGCACTACAGATCCTACCACAGCACAGAGCAGGAAAAGACTGTTGGAAATGGTCTTAACAGCACTGCTTATTTGACAAGCAGTTTATTTACTTATCTTTGGTACTGCGAGTCTGGACAGAATAGTTTGGCAATCTCGCTTGTCAGTTATGCCAAAAGAACAAATCACAGTGCTGACATGATAATCACACTATTTGAAAGGAAATTGAAAACAGATGATTGTAGTAAACAATATGAAAACATCAACAAATACAAATGTATTCATTGATATTCTATTCAGTCTTATTGTACCTCTGGTCCAGCTTCCTCTGCTGCAGTGGGTCACTGATGCTGGCCATGCGCACCAGGGCACTCCCGTTGGGGTGATTCCAGCACCACAACTTGGGGAAAACACACACCAGCTTGTCATGGTTCAGCAGTCACACACAAAGTCTCCCTCGTTCTCTCACTTACAAACGCTCACATAAGCTGAAATGCATAGTTACTCCTCTCAAAGCACTTAACAAATCGGAGTCATTAATAATTGATAGAAATGGTCTGTCTAGGGAATTCTGTCTAAAACAGTGAGAAAGGCTTTTATTAAGCAAAAGCTGTTGTTTTCTGGGGATGAAAGAGGCCGGCCACTCACAGGGATGCGGCGAGCAGTGAAAAAACATAAGTACTGCTTCAGGTCTTGATCCGCCAGGGACACTGGGACCACAAAGTACTCTGGGAGACTGGAGAGAGAAAGATAGGAGGGAAATATGCAGAGATGCTCCAAATGGCAAGAGGTTAACATTTTATGTCATTGAGTCAGGCGCCATATTAGCCACAGCAGATTCTGAATGGTTCACCACAATATGAAAAGATCTAACCTCAAATCTGTGGCAGCAAGTGCAGCAATTACTACATTTCCATCTCAACAAAGATTATATTACATAAAGTGTTAATGTAAGCCATTACCTAAGTGTATTACATAAGCGTTACCATTATGCCTGATGAGGATTATGACACTCTAATGAGCTATGTTAATCATAATCCAAATCTGGTAATAATCCATGATGTCATTTAGAAAATGAGCTCAGGCCTGCAGAACCCTCCCTCCCCACTCCCCTAAACTATGTGGGCCCCACCTGGGTGAGACAACGTAGCCCTCGTTGATGGAGCACACCCTCCACTCTGCTGCACCCGTTCTCTTGATCTCTCTGTCCCATTCAGAGGGCCGGTCAAATAGGGGTATCTGCAGTCCTCCTCCGGGATCTCCTCCATTAACTCGCTCCCCTTCACATGTAACAGTGAGCGCATGCAAATTAAAGACACACACCTGCTTGCTGTGTTTCCTTCAACTCAAACATTGCAACAATTGTAAATATCTGTTCTTTATTGAAGAGCCACATTTGATACAACCAATGCCCCGGTGTTTCAACAAAACTCAATTGATCACATTGTTGTGTTAACAGTGTATTCAGCATGTTTTCCTTTAGGTTCCTCACATGTCAAGACATGTACAGTGGGGATGCTATTGATAGCTTGAACAGTTTGGCAGGTCACAGGGAATAAGGGTGTGTCAAAGCCTTTTCACTCAGAACCAGATGATTAACCAGTGTACTGTGTACCTACCCAAAGATCCGTAGTATTGCTTCCCTACGTACTCAAAACCAAACAGCAGCTGGGGATCTGCGGGGTGGGAGTAGTGAGCGATGGCCAGGCAAACCTTAAATCACAGGGTGGGGCAACACACATGACTTCAAAAGGAAGGAACTGAACAGGTCCAGGCAAATATACAGTACATACAGTGCATTCGGAAAGTATTCAGACCCCGTTGACTTTTTCCACATTTTGTTACATTACAGCCTTATTCTAAAATGGATAGCATTAATGTTTTTCCTCAGCAATCTACACACAATACCCCATAATGACAAAGCGAAAACAGGTTTTCAGAAAAATACCTTATTTATATAAGTATTCAGACCCTTTGCTATGAGAATCGAAATTGAGCTCAGGTGCATCCGGTTTCCATTGATCACCCTTGAGATGTTTCTACAATTTCATTGGAGTGTAGTAAATTCAATTGATTGGACATGATTTGGAAAGGCACACCTGTCTATATAAAGGTCCCACAGTTGACAGTGCATGTCAGAGCAAAAACCAAGCCATGAGGTCAAAGGAATTGTCCATAGAGCTCCGAGACAGGATTGTGTCGAGGCACAGATCTGGGGAAGGGTACCAAAACATGTCTGCAGCATTGATGGTCCCCAAGAACACAGCGGCCTCCATCATTCTTAAATAGAATAAGTTTGATACCACCAAGACTCATCCTAGAGCTGGCCGCCCGGCCAAACTGAGCAATCGGGGGAGAAGGGCCTTGGTCAGGGAGGTGACCAAGAACCCGATGGTCACTCTGACAGAGTGATAGAGTTCCTCTGTGGAGATGGGAGAACCTTCCAGAAGGACAACCATCTCTGCAGTATTCCATCAATCAGGCCTTTATGGTAGAGTGGCCAGACGGAAGCCACTCCTCAGTAAAAAGGCACATGACAGCCCGCTTGGAGTTTGCAAAAAGGCACCTAAAGAATCTCAGACCATGAGAAAACAAGATTCTCTGGTCCAATGAAACCAAGATTTAACTCTTTGGCCTGAATGCCAAGCGTCACGTCTGGAGGAAACCTGGCACCATCCCTACGGTGAAGCATGGTGGTGGCAGCATCATGCTGAGGGGATGTTTTTCAGTGGCAGGGACTGGGAGACAAGTCAGGATTGAGGCAAAGATGATCGGAGCAAAGTACAAAGAGATCCTTGATGAAAACCTGCTCCAGAGCGTACAGGACCTCAGACTGGGGCGAAGGTTCACCTTCCAACAGGACAACGACCCTAAGCACACAGCCAAGACAACGCAGGAGTGGCTTCGGGACAAGTCTCTGAATGTCCTTGAGTGGCCCAGCCAGAGCGCAGACTTGAAGCCGATCGAACATCTCTGGAGAGACCTGAAAATGGCTGTGCAGCGACGCTCCCCATCCAACCTGACAGAGCTTGAGAGGATCTGCAGAGAAGAATGGGAAAAACTCCCCAAATACAGGTGTGCCAAGCTTGTAGCGTCATACCCAAGAAGACTTGAGCCTTTAATCGTTGCCAAAGGTGCTTCAACAAAGTACTGAGTAAAGGGTCTGAATACTTACGTAAATTTGATATTTCTGTTAATTTTTTTTATACATCTGCAAAAATTTCTAAAAACCTGTGTTTTGCTTTGTCATTATGGGGTCTTGTGTGTAGATTGATGAGGGAAAAAAACTATTTCATCCATTTGAGAATAAGGCTGTAACAAAATGTGGAAAAAGTCAAGGGGTCTGAACACTTTCCGAATGCACTGTAGGGCCTAGTTATAGCCTAAAACTGGAGCCTGGAAGTTTTCCTTTGCTGCTTTTTGACTGTAACACCAGTGTTACACTAGTGTATATGCCTTTATCTTATACTAGGGAAATTGTTTCCATAGCTAGGGCTAGCAGTGAGGACTTGCTTTGTGAGAAGGTGTTAAAGTTCATAGTTAACCATTGTTATGTAATTGCAACCTGAAAAGTACCAGTGGCCTGGCTTTGGCCCCAGGTGAGAGCAGATCTGCCGGAGCCATGGCCCAGTGAGACACGGGTGCCGGCACGCATAGATGGAAACAGAAAAGTCTGAGCCTTTTGGGTAAAACACTGGGGTAAATCCTGTATGGAAATGCACCACTTGTCAGGTCAGGGAGTCTGGAAAAACTCCTGGCCCCAACAATACAATCTAAGGGAGATGGTCTGCTAGAATCTTTGAGACGTGACGCCAGATAATTCTGTATTGTGAATGGAGACAGTTTTCAGTGACTCCATAGGATATGCTGTCCCTTTTCAATGATTTGTGTCTTTGAAATGCACTCTGAGGCACGTTCTGGCTGCCTCGGAGTCTGCTGACCACGGCCAGAATGTTTTTCTGTTCACCTGTTTCAGGAGTTGTTTTTATTCATTTGGAGGAGATGCTGTTACTGGCTAAAGACTCAGGAACCTGCATGGGAACTTTCAATAACACTTCAAGCTGTGGCTTGGCTACAAGAGGGCCTCTACCGTTGCTACAAAATCCCACCATTTAAAGAGCAGAATTTATTATTTAGCCCAGACATTCTCAACAGCTGAGGCACAAAATCATGTTTTCTGCACCTTGATGGGTAGATAGAACCCTCACACAGGAATACTATGAAGAGTAACATTTATTTTCAACCTTGAATTTCACCATTAATAAAAATACAAGTAATTTCACCACGTGCTGTATTTCATTTTAAGTGAGTGACTAAGACATTCATTTATGTCGCTCTATTTCTAATAAAAGGCTAACATTGAAAAGCAAAGCAAACATTTGAAAGTCTGGCAGTTTTTTATGCTTTCCGTCAGTGGCAGTGGCATAGAATCACACAATGCTGTCCATTCACCGGAGGAGCTGCGACCAAAACACAGGACGCAAGGAAGGAACTTTTGTGTTCATGTATGTGTGTGTGCGGGTGTTTGCATGTGTATTTGAGAGACACTGCTCCCAACTCTGTAATTTCCTTCGGTATAATAAGCTATTATAGAATGGCTTCATTCCATATGTCACAAAGAAAAACAAGGACCGAGCCCTGGTTTAGCTCCCCACAGTAATTACACTGTGTGTCCCTATGAAGAAATAGACACAGGGAGTGAGGGAGCGCAGTTAAATCCCACTCTGTACCATTCCAATACTTACAGCAGAAACACCCATTCTTAAAAAACACCATGTGTAATCGTAAACAACCAGGAGTTACAAAACATAAGAGTGCCCAAGACACAACAAATCTAATTGTCATGGGTTACCCAACCAACAAAGATGTTAATGTCTCTGTAGATGTTTTTTATTTTATTTTTTTATTTTTTTTTTAACAGCCCTGGAAGGCAGAGTAGCCAGGTAATGTTGATAGTTACTTCTTAGCTCAATATCTTTCAGGTGTGTATTGAGGCGCTTCAAGCGCTAGCTCCCCCTTTCTCTGACATAAAATGCTCCCATGTGGCACGCACCATGCGCTCTGGCTGGAGATCTAAGGTCAGCATGTGTACATAGAAGCAGGCGGTCAGGAAGATATACTGAGGTCTGCGGTCTCCATGCCACGGCCATGCAGAGGACTCAGGGCTGCTGCTAAGAACTCTTGGAGGCCTTCCTCCACATAACACATTAGAATTCACTTCCAGCCCCCTGGCTTCTGAGACCTTTGGAACTGAACCTGGGGTGCAACAGCATCTGTGTTTGCAGAGTGATCAGAAACTAGAGGGCTGAATAGACGTTTTGTTCCCTGGTTGGTTTTGTGGTGACTTTAAAGCCTCTCTATCCGGGCTTCACATGTTCTAAGGGGCTGGCAGGTTATATCCAGGGTGACTCCTTCACCCTCCTACCCAGCTCCCTTCTCCCCTCCTACCCGGCCCCCTTCTCGACTCCTACCCGGCCCCCTTCTCCCCTGCTCCTTCTCACTGCCTCACATTTTCCAGCATGAGCTCAACAGGCCCACAGGGCTCGGTAACTCCAGGTGAATGCTCTTACCAGGCCTGTTAGTTTGTTGGCTTTGCTGTCAGAAATTAGGGAAGCCGTTGTTTCCTCACACCAAACAAAAACAAGCATTGAGGAAAACAAACTACCAACACACCTCGCCCACGACTCTTCACATGCTGTACTGGGGCCCTTTTTTTATTTTTTATTTTTTATTTCACCTTTATTTAACCAGGTAAGCCAGTTGAGAACAAGTTCTCATTTACAACTGCGACCTGGCCAAGATAAAGCAAAGCAGTGCGATAAAAACAACACAGAGTTACATATGGGGTAAAAAACACAAAGTCAAAAATACAACAGAAAATATATATACAGTGTGTGCAAATGTAGCAAGTTATGGAGGTAAGGCAATAAATAGGCTATAGTGCAAAATAATTACAATAGTATTAACACTGGAATGCTAGATGTGCAAGAGATTATGTGCAAATAGAGATACTGGGGTGCAAAAGAGCAAAATAAATAACAATATAGGGATGAGGTAGTTGGGTGGGCTAATTTCAGATGGGCTGTGTACAGAAGAGCGGTGTTTTGGTTCCACTCTAAAGACATGACACATCTGTGACTATAATCCACCACTCGCTCAGAGAGATGAGTCAGAGTAACAATGTGGAAGGTTAATTTTACACTAGTTTCTACGTAGGTTGCCTAGCAACAACAGCTGTTGTGCAGCGCTCCATGACATGTGTATCGAGTCATTCTGTACACATATCTAAGCATAATCTCATTGACTTCGTTCTCTTACTTGGAAAAAAAGTTAGAGAACAGTGCCTTAAAAGGCAATACAAATGTAAAGCAATACAATCTGTTAATAACATGCTGACAACGCCACCCTGACTCTTCCTGAGTCAGACTGAGCTAATCAGGCTCTCAGCCAGATGGAAGGGAGATAGACCTAATCCCCTCATCAGAGAGCAGCTCAACCGGGTGGAGAGAGGAGAAGAGGGGTGGAGAGGGGTGGAGAGAGGAGAAGAGGGGTGGAGAGAGGAGGAAAGGCATAGAAAGGTGGATACAGGGCAGCCTACATGGCCCCAGAAGGCTTCAAGGAGACGCTCTCCAAAAGTCACCTCAGTGTGGTTGTCAATGGGGTTACCATACACATACAGTCCTGTTTGGTTTTCTGGGAGAAGAGGACATAGTACACATGGCATTTTTACTCATCCAAAATGAAGGATTAACTAGTGTCATTGCCAGCATGTTTGCTATCATACTCACATAATGGGACTTAACTCTGATAATCATGTAGGCTAGTAAGAGATGATTAAAAAATATTTAAATCTGACAGTGGCAGTCTTTTGGGAACAGCTATACTGACAGCAGAGGCATTCCATTCCACAGTGAATTACCAGTGAAATCCTCTTAGAAACTAATCCACTGTAGTGGTGAGCCGCAGTTGAGTTGGAGGATTACCATGCCAGATGGCTGGTATCTAGCCTCAGGTTCAATTCAAGAGTCAACACCACGTCAATTTATATTGTGTCTATACATCAAGTGTCCATTTTGTTCAAAAAGCTTATATCACAAACCTTCTTGGCGCTCTGGGGCCCAGCCTCGTCGAAGCGGAACCTGATGATTCGGAAGTCCTTGCAGTAAAGGATGAGCTCGGTGGGATTAAACTTCAGCTTCTGGTTAGATCCCAGAACCTTCTGCTTCCCCTTAGCATCGTTCACTGAGAGGAACAAACCCAGAACAAAGACCAGGGGTGAGACAGTGCTTATTAGGGCGAATGGAGAGTCCAATAGTAACAGTAGTAGCCTGGACCCAGGTCTGTAGGCCTAATGTTTTGTAGAGGAGTTGGGCTAAAGCACATACAGTACAGATCTGGGACAACACTAGTATAGTGTGGGGTAAATGTAAATGTGTGAAGTGGGCAGCTTCCCACAGAAAAACCGAGTATCTATGTCACCACAGAGCTTCAGAGAAATTCAATCAAGTAGGAACTGAAATTGATCCAATAGACTTCAGCTGTCTAAAAACAAATGAGGAACCTCATTCTTCATGTCCGGACATCCCTTTCTGGCATAGTACTCGAAATATACTTCTGTTATTCTGAATACAGAAGCATCTTTTTCAGAGGTTCCTCGAGTATAACATACGGTAAAACATTTTCCAGTGGCTCACAAGACAACTGTTTATTTCACCCTCTTAAATATATTGAACAAAATTATAAATGCAACATGTAAAGTGTTGGTCCCATGTTTCATGAGATGAAATAAAAGATCCTAGAAATGTTCCATACACACAAAAAGCTTATTTGTCAAAAATGTTGTGCACAAATTTGTTTACATCCCTGTTAGTGAGCATTTCTCATTTGCCAAGATAATCCATCCACCTGACAGGTGTGGCATTTCAAGAAGCTGATTAAACAGCATGATCATTACACAGGTGCACCTTGTGCTGGGGACAATAAAAGGCCACTCTAAAATGTGCAGTTTTGTCACACAACACAATGCCACAGATGTCTCAAGTTTTGACAGAGTGTGCAGTTGGCATGCTGACTGCAGGAATGTCCACCACCGTTGTTGCCAGAGAATTGAATGATATTTCTCTACCATATGCTGCCTCCAACGTCGTTTTAGAGAATTTGGCAATATGTCCAACCGGACTAAATACCGCAGACCACCTGTAACCATGCCAGCCCAGGACACATCCGGCTTCTTCACCTGCGGGATCGTCGAGACCAGCCACCCGGACAGCTGAAGAAACTGAGGAGTATTTCTGTCTGTAATAAAGCCCTTTTGTGGGGATTTCTGATTGGCTGGGCCTGGCACCCCAGTGGGTGGACCTGGCTCCCAAGTGGGTGGGCCTATGCCCTCCCAGGCCCACCCCAGGCTGCGCCCCTGCCCAGTCATGTGAAATCCATAGATTAGGGCCTAATGAATATATTTCAATTGACTGACTTCCTTATATGAACTGTAACTCAGTAAAATCTTGAAATTGTTGCATGTTGCGTTTATATTGTTGTTCAGTAGGGGATGATATGCATGTTTCCATGGCACACCAGGAATCCAGCCTTGGCCTGTGTACCACCACCTGCACACACCTTCACTAACTTACCAGACAAGGACAAGACCTATGCCTCGTCTCTGTTTGTCCATTACAGAGTGGTGGGTGGAGCGTTGGGTCAGTGTTTTTGCCAAGCCAAGGCTCTCATAAAGGACCTTTGTTTGAGGGCGTAATGAGTAGAAAACATTGCTTCATGCTCTATCAGCTCAGCACAACAGCCCCACGCTCCCAGCCATGTCAGCAGAGTGAGGCTATGAGTTACACAAACAAGGTTAATCCTGACCAGGCTTTTCAGCCAGGCCCAGGGCCCTCTGTCTGGGCTATGACCTCATCTATGGAGATACTAAAAACGGATTGGTGACCAGGGGGAGCAGGCAGGCAGCCACCAAAACTGGTTTAAGTCAATGGTGTGTGTCTAAAATCAGCCTGGTACAGGACAGTCAAATAAAACCTAAACACAGAGACTGGGGTCAGCCAGATGGGACGTGATTGGATCTGAGAGATCCGACTGGTCCCTCAGCCATCAGAAAAAACATTCAAGGGGATTTCAGAGGAGGAGAGCACAACCTGCCCATTGTGCATTCATAATTCAACAGCTGGGTGTAGATGAAGCAGTACAGCCATAGCAGTCCAAGAAGTGTGCGGGGTCTGACAAAATCCACGATATCTGTCATAGAGACAGAATCGTCGGGGGCAATGCGTTTCATAGGTCAATTATTTTACACTGGCTATTAAAAAAACAACATGGCCTGTCAGGAACCTAAACTGCTCTTTATTTCTGGACTAAAGGGACTGCCAGTGTCATATGAGCAGGCTACTTTTGGTGGAGATGGCTGTTTGAGTTTGTTTACCATCTCGTCACCATGGTTAACATAATGGCACATGGTCTTACCCGTCACAACTTGCTCCACACACGCCAGGGGAACATCGTGCTCTCCAAGCAGCCGGTTGGCAACCTGGAACCTCTGAGGAGACAACAGAACACAACATGGTGAGGAGTGGAGGTACCTGGGGCAACAGCACACAATAGTACCAGGGAGACCAGAGGTGTTAACTGGAGCGGAGTGGGACTGCACCACATGTTATCAACAGCTGAGAAGAGAACATTTGAACCATCTGGAAATGCTCTGCCAGGAACACTGATGATGATACTGTCGTTTTTGTATTTCAGTGAAATGTAATGATTAACATGGGATCAGCTGATGAATGGAGATCATTGACAACTTTCGAGCAAATGTGTGAATCTAAAAGTTACCCCATTTGAACTGAAAAGGCAAATCCACAATTTTGCAATATTTTGCAATCAATTAGGACCATTAAGATCAAGGCAGGATGTCCAAGAATAGTGCAATCCGTCCATGAGTCCTATAAACGTTTCATTTTTCAAGTAAACATGTCTGGGATGACTCACTTAAGTTGTTTAAGAGGCAAAGGCATCAAAATAAGCTTAACACAAAACAGGTGGTCTATAAGCACAGTGTGGGAAGTCACATAAAACATCTGAAAGCTGACACTGGAAGAAAGACGGCAGTGTCCTACAAACCTTTTTGTTGATGGGTATTTCACAACAGACCTCCCACATGGCCTATCTCACATGCTGCTTATCATGTGACAACCTTGACCACACCTTCTCCAATAAACCTACAATAAACTCACATGTGATCATGTAGGGCAAGTTTCCCGGGACACAGATTAAGACTAGTCCTGGACTAAAAATTCATTTGAATGGAGATTGTCTAGGATTAATCCGTGTCCGGGTAACCAGCCCATAGAGCTACAGTCATTTTTGAGAGAGAGGCACACATAGAGAGTGCACCACAGGAGGTTGGTGGAACCTTAATTGGGGAGGACGGGGCTTGTGGTAATGGCTGGAGCGGAATCAGTGGAATGGTATCCATGTGTTTGATGCCATTCCATTCGCTCCAGCCGTCCTCCCCTCAGCAGCCTCCACTGGAGTGCACTCACATTGAAAACATACCTGCTTGGGGAGGGCATCATGGGTGATGAAGGAAACCTTGAAGTTGGTGCATATCAGCTTCCCCCACAGGTCATCGTGGCTGCTGTCTGCTCCGATGCACTTCCTCACAAAGCTCACTTCGTTCACCACAATCTCCCCTGACGATGACAAACAGGAAGTAACATTAACCATGACATTGAGGTTTCAAGGAAAAGAGGTAGAAAGGCCTAAAAGGGACAGAAATAGAAGGTGTGAGTGTTAACCAAAGTTATTTTAAGTCTTATAGCGATGAAACAAAACATGGGCTGATGACAAAGTAATATGACATGAATGAAGCTGGGGAAAATGTGCTATGGAAGTGGAATGATCACATACTGAGATGTCTATCTCCTAGTCTCATTCTGGTTTCTGCCATCCAGCCAGAGGCATCCTGTTACGCTGCTGGAGAGTGATCTGTGCATTTCTCCTCTCAGGCCCTCGGATTGGCTCTAATGATCCCCACATTCCAGCCGAGTCTGAGGCGTTGGGTCAGGGTGATGGAAATACCTGTCAGAGAATAGCTAGACCTCTTCATGACAGAGGAGGTCAACACAACACTCTGTTCCCTAACCTATAGGCCTAGTAGCCTGTTGTGACCTCTACCCTTTCATCACCCTTTAACCCCTCTTTGGTTCCAGTAGCATCTCAGGACCAAACACAAACACCCACAGCCTGACAACAACCTGGTGTCTGAACCAAAGAGAGTTCCCTCCATTTACAGGACTTTCCTCTCCTCCTCACAAACATATGTTTTTAATTACCTCCATAGCCCAGATGCACACGGCTCCAAGAGGTATTTATTTTTGAATATAAAAAGAGCCCATGAGTCACACACACGGCAGACTGTTTCTACTCCAGGATCATTCTCTCTCTCTCTGGCCATTCAGTGAGAGTTCACAGACTCAGCCCATGCGCTATAGGCTTGCCAGGGAAACCCCATGAGCCAGAGCCTGAGAATGGGGATCAGATGGGCCTAGTTGTTCTCCTCTTGGGAAAACGATCTGCCATTAAGAGAACTGAGAGCCCAGCCTCAAATGGACAGAGACTGCTTTGGTTAGTAAGGCTGCTTGATGGATCGAGGTCCTCCTCTCAAGTTTTACATTCAGATCAAAACCCCTCTTTATCAAAGACAGGTGTACCCAGTCCTAAACTAGGCCGTAAGTTTCTGGACTAAACCATTCACGTTGTTTTTATTGATGTTGCCGTTTCCTGTGTCACTGAACAGGGACCTAAGAGGTCTGACAGTAACGAGCTCTCAACCTCGCTGGCAACATTGATGGACATGAATGTTTATGGCAAACCATTGTCTCTCTCAAACATTTCAAATCTAAAGAATGACCAGTTCAATGAATACAGCTACTACCTTGCACAGTGCAAAATTCCTGACTTTCCATGATAGATTAAGCATGAATTTACCAATGCATGAAGAAAAGAACTAAAGTAGAAGAGACTGTATGATGGACTAGTACATGAATGCAGTGCAGTGGTGATTCCCTCTGGTTTAATATCGTGGCAGTATGGTTGTGAGTGACACTGCAGCGTCGCTAGACTATAGGCCAGCCCGCCCATAACAGCTGGAGCTGCTTTGCAGAGGGTTACCGTAGGACAGGCAGGGAACAGCCAAAGAAAACCAGGCCCAGCACTGCAAACAGGATCCTCACATGTCAAAATGACAGTTTTTCCTCTGAGAGTCAGCATGAGCTTAACCCATTCAGCCCAACTGGAATCTGGCACTGTCTATTTAGCTGGTTTCTTTTGATGCATTCATTCAGATTATGCGCTGCATTGTCTATGAACAAATTAGAGCCTGACCGTACATTCAAATTAGAGCCTGGCCGTACATTCAAATTAGAGCCTGGCCGTACATTCAAATTAGAGCCTGGCCGTACATTCAAATTAGAGCCTGACCGTACATTCATATACACATGGAGTACACAGTGAAATGAAATGCTGATGGTTATTGTGTAGGCTACTTCTTGTATATGACAAATAAACAAAATTGAACATGTTACTTATGAATTACGTCCAAGGCTAGGTCTATTTGTTCTTGCCTGTATTCCATGTAAAACATTGTTTACAAGCTACATTATATAACCGTTGTCACTGCATCACAAGTTATTTAATGTATGCACAAGAATGTAACAATAAAGCGTTATGGCCTGTGAGTCTTATTGGAGATGGGGAGTGGGGATAGTAGGGTGGAGTTCTACTGTCATGCTTCTCAGCATGGATTAAGATCAGACAAGGAACAGAGAGAGAGACTGAAGAAATAGGTGGTCTCTCGTAATTCTGGGACAAGGCAGCTACCGACCACCATCACCCCAATCCATCACTACTGTGTTTACTTCCACAGCTGGGTCTAATAATCTGCAGGCTTGATGAGTTAACAACTCTTTTGGGGAGGCAGAATGCTGACGGGTCTGACACAAGAGTACAGTACAGCTACACACAGCCTGGACTGCAACCTTTAACCCCCACTGGACTGCAACTCTGCCAGTAAGTAACCTGGGTTACCACAGCATCTAACAAACAGTACTGTGCTCATGTCATCAACCGCTTACATCACAGCACTCTCTTTTTATCACAGAGTTGGCTACTTTCAATGCCTATTCAGATAAATGTCAGTTGGCCAAGGTCGGGGTCTATCATGTGACCAGTGGTAACACAGATCCAGAATAGTCACAAGGCCTATCCTATTTGTGATTGGCATGTCAAAAACATGTATATCATGTGACCATACTGGAGGAAACAAACACTTCCTAGGATGAGGTTCTCCTTTTTTGACTAAGTCCACAAAACCCTAAAGCGAATACGGCTAGTCATGTGATCAGACCTGCCAACTGACCTGACTAACCACAACCTGGCATTTCTTCCTGTGTTTTTGTAGTTTTCAAAGCAGGCCTCCTGGGTTTGTGTACAGCACCTAGCAGACCAGATCACAGTTTGGACAGCTGGTGGCAAGGGGCACAGACTCAGAGAAACCCACCATGGTCTATGTATACAGTGATTATCACAATCCTCTCTGAGTCACACGAGACTAGGGAGAAATGCCTCAGTTACAACACAAAGAGAGCCGTTAAACGGGACAGATACGCTTCAGCATTCCACCTGCATTCTAGTGTACAATAGTAAAGTACAGTGCGCCAGTAACACCAACACATTGTTGATGGATAGCGATAGGACACCTCCTTTTGAGAAACTCATGACTTTGCCCATATTAGCATAGGTTGTGTGATTAACAGAGCAGAACTCTTGTGCTAACAAACTAAGTTGTGAAGAGAGACTGAGGACAGCAGGAGTATGTGGCCTAGAGAGGTGAGAAGTGTACAGAGAGTTAGCTTTGCCTCATGCAAACACCACTGCCAGGCACATTTTCCCCACCGCCTCAGGAGAGGCCTCAGCTCACATTCTCCTGCTGAGAAAACAACAGTGGAAAATCTATTACAGTACCTGTCTAACTATCATTACAGATGCCTACAGTTCAGATGAATGTGTGTAATAAAGGTAACAGTGTGTCAGCGAGTAGCCTAAACAAGACAGTCAATGTTGGTCATCTATGTTTGGACACCCATACACACTCCAGAAACACAAGTCACATACAAAGAGAGAGAGTAAGAGAGAGAGAGAGAGTGGGGGGAGAGAGCGAGAGAGAGAGAGAGAACTAGGCCTAGAGGAGGAGAAAAATAAAAACATTCAGAGAGAAGAGGGAGAAACGCAAGCAGACTGTTCACTATCTAATTAGAGTTGGGCAGCCAGCAAAGGATCCAGCCAGGGATGAAGAGAGAATCTGAGGAGGACAGAGAGATAAACAGAGAGCTACAGAAATTAAGGGAGGAGGTGGAGGAGGACAGATGAACAGAGAGAGAGAGTGAGGAAGATGGAAGAGAGAGGAGGACTGATGAGCTGATTTGTTGAGATGAGTAAGCCCCACTGTGGTCCTCTGTCTGGTCAGTGTGATGTGGACTTGAATGGACCATTCAATCAGAGACCCATTTGAATGGGTCACATTCAAGTCGCATAGCAACACTGCCGAGGAGCTGGGAGGACCGACAAACAAAGCCAAAGTCTCTCCATTCAGGGCCACCCTCACAGAGCCATCAACTAAAGATCAGAACATAGACCATGGTGTAAAATCAAACCTGAGATTCACTGTAGGCTAAACTGTTTGTAGGCCAGTTGAGGGAGAGGAGGTGACGATCTTATTTTGTAAAGCAAGGACAGGTGGCACTGTGTGAGTGCGTCATGTTTACTTTCACTGCCAGCATTCACTGTAACACACTGGCAGAACCCATCAATAACCAATAACCTACAGTCAAGTAACAGTGGGTATCCCTCTATAAAACATACCAGCGTCTTAAAAGGATCCACTGAAATAGATTAGAGAAATAGAGAAGGGTAAAACTATACAACCAAAGCAGGGCTCTACAGTTTGACCGTTTTACTCACATAAGCACCTAAATATTTTCCTGTGCAATTCTTAAAAATTAAGGATTCTAGCTTTATTACATCAAATATTTGTGATTGTGCTCCTAAATGTCTTTGTGTACACAAACATTTTCCAACTTAGGCGCATATGTGCTCCTTGTAAAAAAAAAAAAGGTCAGTGTAGAGCCCTGCAGAGCAGAGAAAACGGCAATAAAGTGCAAGAGGGAGGTTTTGTTTTTATTTCAGCTGTGCAAGCAAAACCATGCAAGGAGCTTCTATTTTAGAAAGAGGGAAGGTCCATCCTCTGTTGCTTAATTATAAGGAGTGAACGCCTCAAAGGGAAATTAGTCCCACAGCACAACCTCTGGTTCGCTACATGTCCTCAGACGCAGATATAGGCATAATGATACTTCAATGTTACATGGTCAAGTGTTTCTCAATCTTGCTCCGTTATATCAGTGAGCTTCGGCCTCCATAACAGCCATGAATGAACCGAAATGAATGAACCGAAATGCTAAAGAATAATAACTGGCTTTTTTGCAACAATAGTTTATGGGTGGCGGGCAACATGAATTGAGTGGCCCCTCCCTGTACACAGTTTGATGAGTGATGGTTAGACACATACAGACTTTATTATTTTCATTCTGTTTTAAATATCTCCTTGTATATCTTAATACACTGGATCAAAATGTAATATTTACATTTACATTTTAGTCATTTAGCAGACGCTCTTATCCAGAGCGACTTACAGTTAGTGAGTGCATACATTTTCATACTGGCCCCCTGTGGGAAACGAACCCACAACCCTGGCATTGCAAGCGCCATGCTCTACCAACTGAGTTACAGGGGACTACTAATATGGAGAGGTTGGGTGTCAGTTTAGCTCACACACAAACACTGCCAACTTAATGGAAAAAAGTCAACAAACCTGAGGCCCTGCCACACATTAAAAACTCAAAGTGGTGAAGAAAAACACACAAAATGGGGGAAATAGCGTTTAGTGACTGATGCTCTGTGAACAGGAAATACCCTTGTGAATCTCTTGTTATTAAGACACAGTCATTAACCAACTCGCATGCTCACTGAGCTGGGATTTGACTGCAAAGTCAGGAAGTAATATATGAACCAGCCAATTGTTCATTTAGGATAAATTATGCGCTGTTAGTTGCTGTGATGAAAAGGGGGCCAGGCAGGCACTGTATTGCCACGGTGACTTGAGACAGCCCAGAGAAAAATAGACTAAATTAGATTACCACAGCCTAATGATGCGACAATAAGGGATGCAAAAGACCTGTGCGCAAAAACACAAGTGATGTGCACTGACAGACTACACATTCAAAACAAGCAATTACATTTAGCTGAAGAGATACAGGGAGTTTTCACTGGCTGGTCATTGAAATATCAGTAATCTTCTACATTAGCATGAGAAGAAAGACTATAGCTGGATGAGATCAGCCTTTACTGGTTATTTTTCAGGAGAGGGATATTTTGATGGGTGGTTTAATTTCTGTAGCCTCTACGTACTCATCACATAGTTGTTCGTTACAAATAGAACAGTCAGAAACAACAAGCTAGCTGTGGCAGAGGGAACTGTAAACTCACCTGGAAGTAACCTGGCCTCTAACTTCTTGATTGGTGGCTGTGGAGTTTTTTTCAGATCCGTCTGCATGAAAGATAAAACAGAGACAGATTGTTAGTCTATAATAAGCAAACTAAATGATGCACAACATATAACGTTAGCTAGTGAATTTGACTAGTAATCCTAGCTAGCTAGCTAGCTACTCAGTAGTAGCAAGTAGTATGCTGAGGACACAGTAACGTAGCGTAGTTAGTCAAGTAAGGTTACTCACCTGTACAGGCAGAAGGTAGGATTTAAAGGTTGGTTTCAAGGGCTTCACAGAAAACATTATTAATAGCTTGAGTCCAATAACTAAAGATGATTAATGGATACTTCCAAGATTTCAGTGAGAAAATGTCAAAAGTTAGCTAACTGGTTAGCACAATAACAACATCTAAAAAAGAAACTGCTGAAAATGTGAAGTCAACAATACAGTCAATCTTTCGAGATAGATTTCCCCATTTGGATCAGGCTGGGATAGCTTGCTGGCTTTCTCCTTTCGTGTCAACACACAGCTGCTGTGCTGTGCTGGCGAGATCTGGTTGTCCTCCTCGCGAGCAAGTTACTAGTAACGTTAGCCATCTAGCCTTGTAGTTAGCTGCTAGCAAGCAAGTTTTAGTTCGTCAAACAACTTTACTAGCAAGCATTCCATTTGCAGAACTTTGCGAACGACTTGCGTGCAGACCGTGGGTTAATTCACTAACTTGCTGGAGAAGAACTCCACAACGTAAACCCTGCTGACATACAGCAGTGATAACTGATTTAGCTAGCAGCATTATATCAACGCTTTGCAATCCTTTTTGATATGGACACAACCGCCATGTCTACATTCGGGTGGAGACAAAGACAGACAGGGGAGGAGCTTCGGTCTATGCTACACGCTCAATCACAGATCTGGGAGAGAAATAAATAACTTAAGGGATTTTTGACCTACAACGGAGGGCATGGGCGGGCCCCAGAAAGTGATTTCTCTCACTCTCTTGATTCCTCAAGTATCATCTGGTCCGTTCATATATGTCTATTTTCGACTAATTTTGATTTGATTAATCATGTTTAGTATACACTGTCGCCTATTGATATTCCAATTGATATTGCAATGATTGATCCCCCCCCCAAAAAAAATCACGTTAATTTTATTTATGCAATGTTTATTCAATGTTACATAATAATTAGGCAATCACACATATCACACAATATCAGAGAAACAGTAAGCACAACTGTAGGACTGAGCACTAGCACCATCTAGTGAAAATGTTCAGTCCAGCATGAGTGGCATCCAGCATCCAGGCTCTGTCGTAGCTGGCCGTGACCGGGAGACTCATGGAGCGGCGCACAATTGGCCCAGCGTCGTCCAGGGTAGGGGAGGGAATGGCCGGCAGGGATGTAGCTCAGTTCGTAGAGCATGGCGTTTGCAACGCCAGGGTTGTGGGTTCGATTCTCACGGGGGGGCCAGTATGAAAAATAAAAAAAATATGTATGCACTCACTAACTGTAAGTCGCTCTGGATAAGAGCGTCTGCTAAATGACTTAGATGTAAAAATGATGACCTTGTACCTAGCTGGTGGGGATTCTGGTGGGGTACCCCCACCCAGGTAGTGGCAGTGCTGGCAACACTGGATGCAGTAACCAATGGGGAGTGGGTCACACTCGGACAATCAGAGAGGGGGGCAAATTATTGTGGCCCTGGTGACACAAAATAATCAAAGGTTTGACTGCATGGAGATGCTTGGGGAAAATGGTTTCAACTGGGGACCAGAGTGTTTGTGTTTCAGGGGAAGAGGGTGGATCTGATCTCCATCACCTAGGACTTGACATAGATTAATCAAATCTCCAATTTTTCCTCAATCTTGCATGCTTTCACAAACAGCTATAACTGTATATGCATTCGTAAATCAGGTCCTTTCTTGAGTTGTGCTCTGGGATGTAACAACCGTTGAGCATCTGAGCTTCTGGTTGATTGTGGAAGAAAGGGGTTCAGTGTGTACGAGCATGTGCTTGTGTGTGTGTGTGTATCCCACATCTGTTGCAAGGGGGTAAGGATGTTAGGGAGAATATAGGATGAACCACAATAATTGTTTGCTAAAATAATAATTGCTTGACAAAAATGTAATGTAATACAATGGCAATCCGGATTATAGGTAACAATCCTTCGCATGAACAGCCGATATTATTACGCATATTAATTGATAATGATGGAAATTAAGATATGCAAGATATTTGAATAGATATATAATTTTAATAG